>NC_134484.1:98063641-98363641 GCF_040206685.1 Ascaphus truei | reverse complement strand
GAGAGAGAGAGAGCGACACAGAGAGAGAGAGCGAAACAGAGAGAGAGAGCGATACACAGAGAGAGAGCGACACACAGAGAGAGAACAACACACAGAGAGAGAGAGAGAGAGCGACACAGAGCGAGAGAGAGCGACACACAGAGAGAGAGAGCGACACACAGAGAGAGAGAGAGATAGCGACACACAGAGAAAGAGAGAGAGCAAACGACACACAGAGAGAGAGAAAGAAAGAGCGACACACAGAGAGAGAGAGAGAGCGACACACAGAGAGAGAGAGAGCGACACACAGAGAGAGAGAGAGCACAGAGAGAGAGAGAGCGACACAGAGAGAGCGAACGACACACAGAGAGAGAGAGCGACACACACACAGAGCGAGCGACACACACAGAGCGAGCGACACACACAGAGAGAGAGAGCGACACACACAGATAGAGAGAGCAACACACACACACAGAGAGAGTGACACACACAGAGAGGGTGAGAGAGAGAGACCAAGTCAGTCATTCTATTCACTCTCACACTCTCACACACACACTGACAGACACACACACACACACACACACACACACACACACACACACACACACACACACACACACACACACACACACACACACACACACACACACACACTCTGACAGACACACACACACACTCTGACAGACACATACACACACCCACACACACTGACAGACACACACACGGACAGACACACACACTGACAAACACACACAGACACACACACACACACACACACACACACACTCTGACAGACACATACACACACACACACAAACACACACACACACACACACACACACTCTGACAGACACACACACACACACACTCTGACAGACACACACACACACACTGACAGACACACACACACACACACACACACACACACACACACACACACACACACACACACACACACACACACACACACACACACACACACACACACACACACACACTCTGGCAGACACACACACTCTCTCCCACACACACTCTGGCAGACACACACACACAAACTCTCTCTCACACACACACACACACACTCTTGCAGACACACACTACCAGAAACGGCGCCGGGAGTCCCGCTCACCATCGGAGGTATGTTGGAGTCATCGGGGGCTGCGGGCGACATCGAGAGCTTGCGGGAGACATCGGAGGTTTGAGGGGGCCTGCGGGGGTTTGCGGTGGCTTGCGGGAGACATCAGAGGTTTGAGGGGGCCTGCTGGGGCAAATGGGGGTAAGCGGGGGCCTGCGGCGGCAATTGGGGGTATGCTGCGACCATTGGGGTTATGTGGGGGCCATTGGGGGTAAGCGGGGGCATTAGGAGGTATGTGGGGGCCATTGGGGATATGCGCGGGCCATTGGGGATATGCGGGGGCCATTGGGGATATGCGGGGGCCATTGGGGATATGCGGGGGCCTGCGGAGGCACTCTCTGGCTGCTACGGGGAGGAGAGACGTGCTCAGAGAGGTGGGGGAGGAGGGAGGGCACTGCTCAGGGAGGCGGGGTAAGCTGCAGCAACATGAACCCGCCTCTGGCTTTTTTTTTTCCTCCAGCACGAGCGGGGGAAATGAAACAGCAGTGCGAGCAGGGAAAAATTAAAAAAAAAAACACGTGTGCTGCTTGGGCCAATATGAGCTCGCCACGGTGTTAAATCCACTAGCCCGGGGCGTGCAGATGTATAGGTTTGTCGAACACTGTATATAGGGATGTCTGTTTATCCCCTAATGATTGTATATAATTAATATCAATGTAGTTTACATCGTATCTCCTTTGTGCCTGCTACATGTCATCTGCCTGGCTCCCCCTGCTGGAATATCAACAAGCTATGTATATTAAGTTTAAGTTTTGGATTAGACAGTTATGAAGATTGATAGGGCAATGAATGTGTTGCATTTTTTGGAAGTCTGTCCTTTCTGTTTTAATAATTTTTTATTGTGAAGTGTTTTAATATGTATATGTATAAATTTTAGGATTGGAGCTGTGTTTTTTCATATGTATTATCAATATGAATCAACTTAGGGAGGACATATGATATATATGTGCCAGATCACTTACTCACTGCAAAATTAGAATATACATAGAGTGACTTAGGATTCTGTGCTATAAGTGACTGTTTGTATGATCTATAGGGTCACGAATTAGTTTAAATAAAATTAAGAGTGTCATTGTTTATGTTGCCCGCCCATTTAGGGATGTAAGTATAGAGGAAGGAATGTACACCATTCTAGGGTTAGTTGTGGTTGTCCCGACCGGGGTCCCTTCTGATTGGTGTAGTGTTCTGTATACCAGGATGCTGTTGGTGTGAATAATCAGAGGCAGTCAATAGACGTTTGGGAAAACGCAGTCGGGAACCAATGGGGACCCCCATCTTCCTTTATTAGGGCAGTCAGCTGCTATGGGTGTAGGATTCCTGACGAAGCAATTTTTTATATTGCGAAACGCGTAGAATCTGAGAGGAGACGAGCCACCACAGGATAGAGCCTTATGGAGTGGTCCTGCTTCTTCTAGCGGCCCCATCAAGGAGCAACACCCGCTCAACGTTTGTGTCTACCAGCGTGGACCTGACACACAGAGAGGAGTGGTGAGATTGTCCTCGCTCTGGTTTAACAGTTACATGTTTGTTTTCATTTGCACAACATGTCAGTGCGCATTCGTGAGGTTATTGTTTATTAAATTTTCCACATATACAGTCTGCGCTATGGTGTGCTTTTGTCTTCTACCATAGTACACCCTACAGCTCCCCTCATCCCAGAGGTTACTTGGTTTACCCTAGACCCGTGTTCCTGTACATCAAACTATTGTGTGTGACATGCTTAGTCAACTCACACATATGTGTGTATAACCATTGGAGGTTTCTGAAGCTGATTTAGCATTTTCGTTACATACAGTGTTGCACTATATACTATTTTATTTATCTTTTCACAAATGGTGTGTCCCGCTCCCATACGCTTTCTGTTCCATACCCATTATTGTACAACCTTGCTATCTCATCACCCGGCCACCTGAATTCCAGCACTATGAGTCAAGGTAAATTATGCGGAGTAGCCATATGCACATCACACCAATGTAGCCTCCCAATGAAGCCGGGCAGGGAGAGTTACATACATTTCTGAGAGTCAAAACTTATGACTCAATTAGAACTTGTAAACTTAGATAATCTCAATCACCGAAACTTTAGACCCATTGAGCAAGTTAACAGGGATACATTATGTAACCCCTTCCTCACCCCCAAGGGAAACAGGTGTTATGCGCTATGGTGTACCTATTTGGTGTACAGGAGGCCTAAGCCTCCTCTCTTGGGGAACCTGGGATTCTAGTTCAGCGCCTCCACCCATGAGGATCCCTGCGTTGGCGGGATAGGCCCTCACAGGAACCGGCATACCTGTAGTGTATACCCACAACCAATCACACTCATAGAGAAGTAAGCAACGGTTTTTACTGTGGTCCCACAGAAGCAAAGAGAACAATAAGCAACACAGCAAATGAAATAACTGTATAACATTAACAGGAAGAATGAGGATACTATTCCCACCCCAATACTTAGGATACCCTGGGCACTGGTAACCCTGTGTCCATCAGAGCCTCCCTTGTCCCAAATGTATGTAGGTGAGGGCAGCGCTACCCTCGTGTATCATTGGTGCACTCTACCTTCCTGGTATAGTCCTAACCAGGAGATGCTTCCCAGAAGATGATGATGATGATCGGTCCCTTGGTGCAGGGCCTCCGTCAGCAATCCCCTCTCACCTTACATCCAGGCTGAGCACCTCACAGCAGTGTCGATTTTCTTGCTCCATGGATATGCCTCATGTAATCCCTATAGTATGGGCAATCCCTTACACACTCCACTACGGGGAATGGGGCTACCTGGGGCCTAGGGGCAAGGTCAGGTCTAGTCCAGGAAGCGGACTGCTCCTGCGCAGGAAATCCTGGTTTGCAGGTCCTTCCCTTCCTGCGGTGCCAACAGCAAGATGGCTGCCGCACTTACACATAGCTCCATACACATAGCTCCAACTACAAGATGGCTGCCACTACTTCTCCCGATCCTCCTGAGCCACAGAATGGCTCCCTATGGAGGTAAGGGGGAGTACCCTTCTACACTCTCCCCCTGGCAGAGACCTCATCATGAAAAACATGTAACCACACAATTTATATAATGAAAAATGCATTGACCATATCAGAACCATATTTACAGCTTATGTACACACAGTTTAAATGGCATTGAATACCGCTGTCAGTACTAACAAAATTGAGGCAAACCTGTCCCTAGACGTCTGCTGAGACTCATTGTGGGGTTCCCCAATGGAATCATATGTTATTCTAACAGGTGGCCGAGTGACTTACTCCTCCTCAAATTGCGAGCCGGCCTATTCGTTGACCTTGAGAATTCTTCATCGTCTTCTTTGTTGGAGAGGTTTCCAGCGGCATGAGGCCCTGGCCCTCACATAGAGCAAATGTCATTGTCATTGTCACCCATTTGGGTGAATACTGGACTCTCAGGGATTAGAGGCTGATCAGTCGTTCCAGACGAAGTGGGCAGGAGGTCACTAGAACTGGTGGTAGGTTCTTCTACATCTTCCTCAGGCATATCCGAGGAAGATTCATCGATTTGTGGAATGGGTAGTAGATGATTCCTATGCCATACTTTTATCTGTCCTTCGGAGTCCTTTATTCGGTATACAGGAATCCTAGGTAGCTGGGACTCCACCTTGAAAGGGCTATCTCGCCATCGGTCAGTCAGTTTGTGTTTTCCTGGCACTCCGAATTCTCAGAAGGACCTTGTCTTCAGGTCGGAGCTCCCGGTAGCGTACCTTGCTGTCGTACCGTGCAGTCGTACCGCCTTTTTTTATTTTCATTCAGCTTAGCCACGGTCCCTTCGGTCAGCTGGTAGGCTCTAAAATGAAAGCTATTGTTTCTGATATTCGAAAGATACATCCCGCCTTCAATGTAAAGACTCACCGGTCACTCTCTAGATCTGAGTTCCTCAACGCCACACCACCTAAGTTGGTTACGAACTCCGTCATAGCATTGTTGACTGTCCTGCATGATCTTAATCACCTTTGAACTCCGAACCCCTTTCCACGCTGCTAACGGAGCTATCTCACAACAAACTAATACAGGATCCCTGAAATCTCTCAACACATCCACTACCTCCCTTTGCATTAACCTCATCACATCTATCAACGGAATAGACATCAAGTCATAAACCCCGATGTTCAAAACCAGCACCTTTGGTGACCCAAACACATACTTTTTCCTCCATAACTCCAGCTCCAGCTGCGACATCTTCACTCCCAACCAACACAACCAAAAAAACTGATTCCCCTTGAATCCCAACTGTTCCCTGCCGGGCTTCTTGACCGCTTTTCTTGCGCACATGGCGTGTGCGGGTGAAGAGCAAGCTACGGAAATGACTTTTGCAAGCCCGCTGTGGAGTGGCGCCAAGGCTGTGGCTGCGCCGTTTTGGTCCTGTCTAGGACCTAGGGGTACTACCCCTGAGGACATTGAGGAGGACATTGTAGTGATGTGTGGGGAACATGATGGATTTGCTTGTCAGTCGGTGTACAAACAATCAAAAGCTACCTCAAACGTTAAAGAGATTGACAGTACAAAGCAAAATGGCGGCTCCCGCTTCCCTGGGAGACCGCGTGGGCCAGTTGCAGACAATGAATACAATACTGGACTTGCAGAGAGTTGGCCAGGAGTGGCGCCAACAGGAAAATACCACCCTGATGGGGAGTATGGCACGAAAGCTGCAGCCACACCCTCATGGACTATGACTAACTCAGCCCCAGTGCTGGGTCACCCGATAAATTTATGGGACCTCCCCCTAATCTCAACCAGGGGGAGTGGTTTCCAATTATGCCCAGTGGGAACGGATCCAGCTGAGCGAGGAGCTGGTGTACCGGCCGTACCCTTACAGAAAATAGTTTCTGTAATCAGTGCTGCCTGTGGAGAAGAAGACAAGGAGGTTGCAAGCAAAGTGGCTGCAAGAAATTGGCTGGGAATGGCGCCAAATAAGGAGTGGTGCTCAGGGGGTGGTGGCACGAAAACGGAGGCCGCGCCCCCCAGGACTGTGAAACGTTCAGCCCCTATACCGGGGCACCCAATAAATTTGTGGGACCCTCCCCTAATCTCCACTAGTGGGAGTGGTTTCCAGCTTTGGCAGATGCGGGTGGAGTTAGTTGAAGGAGGGGTTGCCAAACCAGCCTCTGCACTTCAGTCACGAGGAGCCAGCGAGCAGAGCAGACCACTATTGAGAGTGCCTCCCATAGTGACCATGGCCTGCAAACCTGAAGAAGGATCCATGATATCGACCCAGCTCTATTCGGCCCCAGGAGGCTTCCTGGTACTTCGAATGGCTGGCACCGAAACAGTGGCGTGTCTATGTCTACAGTGCCGACTGCCAGGGGGTGCTGTAAGTACCGCAGCGCGATGCTCGCAATGTGGCCTTCAATATCTGTGGCCAATGCCAACATTCGTGCCGGTCCAGGCAGTAGAGGCAGCGGGAAATGTAGCCATGCTATCGGCGGAACTCCCAGGTGCACTCTGGAGGGAGTTGAAGTGTGAACAAGGCGCTACTGCGCATGATAAGAGTCCAGAAGTCCCGGATGATGCAACAAAAACTTTATTGGCACAGATACAGATCAGGGGCTACACCACAATCTCCTCCTCTACGCGTTTCACCCTTAGCAATAGGGCTTCGTCTCGGAGTGAGGAGATGTGGTGCCCGCGAAATACGGGTACAATTACAGTTAACCCCTTCATGGAAAAAATGGTATAACATGGTAAATAGCACTCTAAGGTGCATAAGCATATCTTATCAAAACCAGCCTTTCAATATATAAAGTGCATAAACATTTGTTTAATTATTTAATTATTTATTCTATGCTGATTAAAAAATAAAGGCTAATTATACCATGAGGATAATTAAAATAGTGCTTGCAACATTATCTACCAGAACTTGGCCTCATAACCTGTCTATTCCCTTATTTAAACCGGCAATCTTCTATTACCTAGATCATGTGAAAGAATGTTACTGTACATCACTTACAACGTTTTTAAGGTATATAATTAATTAAATAAAGCTGCTGTTGGGATCAACTAAAGGTATATGAGGATAAAATGATAAGGAAAAGAAATGGAGGGTGGTGGGGGAAGGGGGGGGAAGGGGGGGAAGGGGGAGGGGGGGAGGGGGGGGGGGGAAAGGGGGAAAAAGAACATAGCATAGCCAGTACATATAAACATAACTATTTGATATAATAAAATATAGACTGTAAATACAATGAGACTATAAGATACAATTAATGCGATTTTATAAAAAACAACGTAAATCCCATTCTAAATTTAGTCCATTGGGTTGTAATGTATTCAAAGCAAATATCCATTGAGCTTCTTTTTGATACAAGATTGTTTTCCTATCTCCTCCCCGGGGAGGTAAAGGAATGTGTTCAATGGCTATACATTGCAATGAGTTAACAGAGCCCAATGGACAAGTATTGAAGTGTATAGGGACCGGATGTGTCATATCATTGTTCCGTATGAGCCTTAGGTGCTCTAAGATATGAATCTTGAGCACTCTGCTTGTAAGACCTACATACTGTTTTTTGCATCTGCATTGTAACACATACACTTCAAAAGATGTTTGACAGGACATAAAAGATCTAATTTTAAAAGTACGTGATTTATCACGGTTGGAAAAATGTGTAGATTTTACAATGGCCACATTTGTATGAACCCTGTAATTTCGGGAATAACTTTTGTCTCTATGTGTATCAGACCGTAACATACTTGGTGACAAAAAATTGCCCAATGTGGCAGCTTTTCTGAAGACTATGCGAGGGCCCGTACAGGTTATTTTGTGTAATAATGGGTCCATAGATAGTGTAACCCAGTGTTTCTGGACAATGGCCTTGATGGAATTCGCTTGCTCACTGAAGTTTGTAATGAAATAGGGTGTCTCATCACTACTCTGTGATGTATCTACATCCAATCTATTTCTATTCATATTGAGTAACAAATCTCTTTCAGTGCCCAATGCTGAATCGTATGCCATATCCAGATCTTTTTTGGCGTATCCTCTTGCCAGGAATCTGTCCCTCATCTCCCCCGCCCGTTGGATAAAGGCATCCAGAGTGGAACAATTTCGCTGCAAGCGGAGGAACTGACCCCTCGGGATACCCCTAACCAAAGGGCGGGAGTGACAGCTTCTAGCATGGAGCAGAGAGTTTCTGGCATTTTCCTTTCTAAAAATGTCTGATTGTATTCGGTTGTCTAAATCGATATACAAATTGAGATCAAGAAATTGGATTTGGTGTGTATCGGATGTATGTGTGAATTTAAGGTTCAAAGTGTTATCAGCCAAATAAACAAGAAACTCTTTGAGGTCCTTCTCCCCGCCAATACAGATCAAAAGCAGGTCATCAATATAGCGCTTGTAAAACGCTATTTGATGCCTTTGTGGATTAGCATCTCCAAACACGTGGGACGCCTCCCACCAACCCATGAACAGGTTGGCGTAGGAGGGGGCAAACGAAGTCCCCATAGCTGTCCCACGTGTTTGGAGATAAAATTTACGGTCAAAGAGGAAGTAATTGTGTGTGAGTGAAAATCTAATGCTATCCAGTAAAAAAAACGTGTGTGCTGGGAAAAGAAGGGAGTGTTCAGTGAGAAAGAATTCTACTGCTGTGAGTCCGTGATCGTGATTGATGATGTTGTAAAGAGAAGCTACATCTAGTGTAACCCAGATGTAGTGTGGCTGCCATGTAAACGGTGCTAATAGTGATAAAACGTGCTTGGTGTCCAAAATATGCGAAGGTAAAGTGTGTACAAGTGGTTGAAGAAAGTGATCTATATATTGTGAAAGGTGTTCACCCAGAGAACCAATACTGGATATGATTGGTCTCCCGGGTGGTGAAAGGAGTGTTTTGTGAATTTTGGGAAGGTGGTGAAAAATAGGAGTGATGGGATCTGGAGTGGTGAGGAATGCCCTTTCAGAGAGAGTGAGAACTTGTAAAATCTCACCTTCATCCATGAGTTCGGCAAATTCTTTAATGAAATGAGGGGTCGGATCCCTGGCAAGGACTGCATATGCCTCGGTGTCTCCAAGCTGTCGTTGGGCCTCTGCTACATAGTAATCCTTGTCGAGGACCACAGTGGCACCCCCCTTATCTGCTTTCTTAATACAAATAAAATCATTATCGGCAAGTGATTTTATGGCTGCCCTTTGGTCAACTGTCAGGTTGTCAGTATGTGATCCCCAAGTGTTAGTACCTAATGGGCCTACTCCCTTGGCAAGAAGTGATAGATCTCTTTCTACACCTTTTTGAAAGGTGTCAATGAAATTCCCCTTCATATGGGAGGGGTAAAAAGTAGACTTCTTTTTGAGTCCCGAGTTGATTCTCCCCAAAAAGGAATTGGGGTCAACAATGGATTTGTCATTATCGTTGAGGAAATCTATCAGGTCTTGCTGGTGGCAAAGATCTTGAAAGCCTAAGGGAGAAGAGACAGGGTTAATATCAAACACAGGTAACATGTTATCTTTAGATCCAGACTTGGTGGAGAAAAACCTTTTGAGTGTAAGTTTGCGGTTAAATTTGAACACATCTACCATGGTCGAGAAGCGCCAACAGAGCGGCTAGCCAGAAATCTCCAGAAAACTGGAAAAGGACAGTATCAGACGCAGTGCTGGGCAAGAGACCCACCGGCGGTCGCCGAGCGGAGTGCCCCTCCCTAAGTCGGGGTTGGATTCCTCCGACGAGGAACCCGCAGTTCCTACCGCAGTAACGACACGACAGCCGGCGAACCACTGCGGCGGTACTGCCAGAAAGATTCCACTCACCTGTGTCGTCAGTGAGCGGAGCCGAGTGTCGCCCATGCAGCGGCAACTAGAGAGGCAAAGTCCCACGGCCGTGGTGACCAGCGGTTCTGATAGCGGCGGCAGATCCACCCCGATGCAACGGAGCGGTAAGCGTAGTCCATGCTTTTACCAGGCTCCGAGGGTGGCGACAGAGGAGGAAGGACGATGCCAGGCCCAAGCGGTGCCACAGAGGAAAACGGCGTTACCGGATGTCGTGGTGGAGGAAGAGGTCTCGCTTGGGGACCCAACCCAAGATGGCGACGAGTCCCGTGCGATCAAGGACGTCACTTCCGGCGGCCAGGGCGGAGCCGATTGGAAGATGGCCACGTCTCCTCGATCGAGTAGTGTCATCCGATCGCCTGGGTCGAAGAAGAGCTGGCAGGCCCTGCGGAAGCCTGGGAGCAGCGAGACCGGAGAAGCGGAGAGCCCATGCGGTGGCACCGGACCGGGTAGCGGTGAAGAGCGGGTCGTAGCCCCGCGGATGCCGACAGCCCGTCCCTATGCCCAATCCCCGGCCTTAGCTAAAGCCCCGACCCCTATCACCTTTCCTATGGGTCATCCTCGAGCCCAGGGATGTCAGGGGAGTCCCGGGTCCCCTCCGATGAACGGACTGGGGAGACTCTGGACTGTTTTACGTCGGATGATGGGTCGTCGGGCGGGAGGTACACTCGGCAGGTATCGGTGTGAAGTGACTGCCCCAGTGCCGTCAGCGTTACTATTGCAAGTAGGCCCAAGAGGTTAGGGTCTCAGTCCCGGTCGGGCGGTACATCCGGTATATCCTCAGGGGGGGAACCAGAAGGGGAAGAGTTAGTCGAGTCATCCCCGGAAGAGATCAAGGAGACCCGGTGGTGGGCACCCCTGTTTGAGGGATATGAAGCATGGTTAGACCGCACCAGGTTCCTCTTAGAGCGAGACGGGGTGGTAGATTATTGGTGGGCCAAGGGGGAGTTCACTGAGGAGGGCCGGTCAAAAGCGATGCAGAACCGATGGTATGATATTAGTCACGGGCTGATAGAACCGTTGGGTCCAAGTAAATTGGAAGATCCGGTGGAACCGGACAAACCCCTCTCATGGGTGTTGACAGGGAGAGCGGGTAACACCAAGTTAATACGGACTAGCCGGGCTGAAAGGGCCACCGTGACAAAATATAAGAGCTCACATGGGTTAGAGTATCCCTATGTCCCCGAACCCCTCATGCAGGAGATAGAGGACCAGAGGGATGGTTGGTTGAGGGAAACCATCGAACTGTACATGGTGAATAAAGGGGGCGTGATTACTGGCAGAGGAAAGAATCTCCCAACTGATGAGGGAGTATAGGTCATAGCATCTATATGCATAAAGCTGTATATAGACCCGAGAGCGGCTTACCCCGGGAATACAGTATAACTGTCACCGACATGGCGGGTCGGGAAGTAAAGAAACCAGACCCTCACCACTATTATTAGGAAGACAGGATAGCGAGGACTGTTTCTAGCATAGTGCCGCCTGCTGGTCAGCGAGCACTACAATAGTACTTATGAAAACTGATATGTTATGAATAATTATGTTTATATTTTACAGTGCTTCCAGGACAAAGGTACACCAAATTTAGGTCCCAGACGGGCCGTTGGGATTCACCAGGGGGAGAATAGCCATGCTGTAAAATGGTCTACAGTTTTCTCTCATGCTGGCAGTAAACCTGGTAAGTTACAGGGTTGCCAGCATTAATCATGGAGGTTTGCCCTCATACCCTGGTGAGGTGTCATATGCATGGATGGGAGTGGCTGCATACTCTGAGTCCACGTTAGTGACATCAGAGATGCGCCAGTTTCCTGAAGTATATAAGGCACAGCACTGCCCAAGTTAGTTGATAAAGGAATAAGTCTGGGTTGAGACTTGCGAGTGAGGGGCCCACTAGTGGCCCAATTCAAGGTCGAGCAGCAGCAAGGCTGCCAAGGCCTACACTGTGTCCAGGGACCTGGCACAGGGGTGATCTCCCTGAGGGAGAGGGGATCCCACTCCATTGGGAGGGTGTACCTTTCTAAGGGACAGTGCAAGCAAGATGTGTGGCTGAGCTGCCAGCTGTGAGGGGCAGCTGGCCCATACCACCATGCAAATAAAGATGACCTTGATTTAAGATACCCTCATCTGTGAGTCTGGAGTTACTCTGCAGAGGAAGGCACCATGGAGGAGTTCCTCATCAGAACCATCCCCTTGCGGACGCAGGGATCCTGATGAGGTGGAGGCGCTGCACTGGATATAGGTAGGACTCAAGCACACTACCTCAGCTGCCTGTCTGGGTTGGCATTCCCCAAACACCATCATGTGGGAGACTCAGGAGTCCTGTTGCCAACAGGTGCACCACCAGACACTACCATGTAATGGGGGATGGTTAGACCACAGGGACCAATATGAGATTGGGTGGGTCAGGTCAGGCCAGAAAATCTGTTACACCTGCAACAACAACAGAAAGCAAGAAACAAAAATGAAGGAATTTATAAGCAATATATCACCAGTTAAGTACATTATTAAATCAAACATCACATGTAATAGCAAAGGAGTAATTTATGCATTAGAATGCAGCTGCAAATTACAGTATGTGGGTAGGACTATCTGGAAATTAAAAACGAAAATTGGAGAGCATATAAGAAATATCTCAAATGGATTGGAGACTCACAGTGTATCCCAGCATTATAAAATAAAACATAGTATGAATCCCAAATGTTTGAGATTCCGGGGAATAGAAAAGGTAGAGCATGATTGGAGAGGAGGAGATTTTTGTCAAAAAATGTCTAAGAGAGAAACCTTCTGGATATTTACCCTGCAGACACTCGCTCCTTTAGGTCTTAATATAGATATGGAAATTGCTGCTTTCTTGTGAATTTTATTAATTTTATAAATGTAATATCATTTTTAGGATATTTTATCAGAATTTTGTGTAGTTAAATGTATTTTCCTAGTAATTGTGATTGAAAAGGAGGAGATCTCCAGAGGAGAAATCTTCTGAAACTTTTTTTCCTGTAGACAAATGTTCATGTTCAAATGCTCATATGAATTTTGCAGTTTTGCTAAAGTGAAGACTCTGTATACAATATCTTTAAAGGATTCAATAATAATGTGTTCGTAGCAACTGTGAACCCATGAGCATGATAGTATTAATAATAGGGTATATTTGAATAAATGGGAGGAGCCGAAACCGAAGCACTATAAAAAACACTGCATTACACCCACTATGACATCACTGAGGAAGCCAAACCGGGCGAAACGCGTTTGATGTGGATACCTTTCTGATCTCTTGGAGCCACCATACTTTTGGAGACTGCGGATCACCCAATCAGCATTAACAGGCAGCAGAGAGTTCGGCGCATGCAAGGTGCGCAGAAACGGGTGAGGAGAGGCACAACAGACTGTGCACAAGTCTGGGGAAGCCCCTCATTTTCGTGGACACAAACTGACTGTCAGGAGTTGGAAAACGGGTGACTGCAGAGTACCTCCATAAAGAGCTACTATTAAAGGACATTTGCAGCAACAGAAAGCACCACAATCCATGTGGTTGGTTGTTTGTAAGTGTATTTTACCATATCTTTTATTTTTTCCAATAAAACAGTATTATGCTATGCCTCTCTACATTTTTTAAAATAACAGCAGAAAGAACATAGAGGAGTATATACCATGGGAACAATCACACAGGCAAGGGTTAAGTTCTCTACTTCTCTATAGATAAGAATATTTATTGTCGACGCCTATTATACCACTTGTTTGTGGTGTGTTTTTGTGTTGTTTTTTCATATATGGAAGATAAAGAGCAATAAGACCACGCACTGGAGGACAACTTTATTTTCTACAATACTACACATAAGGAGGAGTTTGAATAACCTCCTGGGACACCAGCTGCGGGACTTAAAGTAACTACTGCACTTTGTCAATAGGATTGGCGCCACTCTACTATCCTTTACTAGCTAATCACTTGACAGTGTGCAGATTGTATTGATGCACATATTTAATGGGGAAAATATATATATATATATATATATATATATATATATATATATATATATATATATATATATATATATATATATATATATATATATATTTTAAACGGCAGCTTGAACTGCTGCTTTAACCAAGATCTGTGAATCTGGGCTTACATGGTTTACAAATGTTCTTCACATTTTTAGTCAGGGCCTTCTGATTTCATAACACCAGATGGCGACATTGTATAATCCTAGTTTATAGTTTTTTTAAATGATTTTCTGCTCTCCTGCTCGAAATCCTCCAGCCATAAGTCTACTTCAGTGTTTCTCAAATAATTGTTACAAAACAAGTAACAATGAGAATGGATTGGAAAAAATTACATTTACAAACAAACTTTGTCTATAAGTATACCTATAAACAAAGTCTACAAACTATACAAGAGGCAATCCAAGCATCTTTAAAAAAAAAAATATATATATATTTATTTATTACTATATTAAGCCTTTGATTAACTTTATTGAAAACGTATTACCTAAGCTGCCAATCGATCAGTTCTCCAATAATCAATCAGAAAAATCCTGCTTCCCAGGGTTTATTAAATGGCTGCCTTTCAGTTCCAATCAATCCTTCAGTCAGTGTAACTAAGCAGCTACACTTTATTCGTATATTACTAAGAACATTATCTATTGTTACAGTTTACCAGTCAATTGCTGGGAATATTGGCAACAAAGTATCACTAACAGGAAAATGTTACAAAGATGTTACACTGCTCAGGAGTTGTGCTAAAACCTGCTAAAGAAATCAGAGTGATCAGTATATTAAAACTCATTAAAATGGCATCAATAGTTAAATTAAAAAAAAATGAAGGTAGTAAGTATTATCTAATAATAGAGAATTGATTTAAAAACACACACACACACACACACACACACACACACACACACACACACACACACACACACACACACACACACACACACACACACACACACACACACACACACACACACACACACACAATATTGCTTGGATTGCTCCTTTAAAAATAAAGCCACAGTTCAAAATTCTAGTATCCCTATTGGTGCTTTAGAAATGTAGATTTGTTCTAGGTTGTTATAACTTTTAGCAGACCAATGTTAGACTTAAATAATAGTCTAAGGAGCTTGCAAACCTTATAGGCTTCTTCATCAAGTGTATTGTCTGTATTGTGACTGTACACGCATGACTGTATGATACTGCATTGTGACAGTACACTGAACGACACTATGACACTGCATTGTGACAGTGCACTGAACGACACTGACACTGCATTGTGACAGTGCACTGCATGACGCTGTATTGTGACAATACACTGTAGGACACTAAATTGTGACAGTACATTTCATGACACTGCATGACCTCCATGCTGCCAAAGACAAAGGTCATTACACTCTTCTCATACTACTCAATTTCTCTGTAGCCTTTGATACTTCTTCACATTCTCCATACCCTTGGTATCCATAACAGAGCTCTATCCTGGATTTCCTCTCACATCGTACTTTCAGCGCCTCGTTTGCCAACACCTCTTCTGTGATCTCTCTGTGGGTGTACCACAGGGTCTGCACACTCCCCCCATACTTACACACTCCCCCCATGTGACCTTATCACATCTCTTTGGTTCAAATATCACCTCTATGCTGATGACACACAAATGCCTGAAGCGCTTATTCCCATTGTGTTATAATGTTATATCACGTATTATTGTAAAGCACTATGTGCCTGGGTGGCACTATATAAAGATATGCAAATATACATTGTATTTTGACAGTACACTGCATGACATTGCATTGTGACAGTACACTGCATGACACTGCATTGTGACAATACACTGCATGACACTGCATGACACTGCATTGCGACAGTACACTTGAAGAAGAAGCCCCTAAGGTTTTGAAAGCTATACTTTCATATATGAAGAAAAAAAAACTAATTTCACCTATGCAGAAATCTAAAGCTGTGCCGTTAAAAAGTATATCACAACCTACAATGCATCTTAAAATAAAGCTCGATAACTGTTTTTAACTGTTGCTGAATAAAGCGAAAGGCCGCTCATAGCTGTGAATTTCAAGAATATATTCACATTTAGTTTTATACTATTTGAAATATGTATAATATTTCAATAAATCAGACCTACAACTGTATTGTTCTATACGTCAAAAGAAAAGGTCAGACGTGCACACTTAAACTAGGCAGAACTTCGTAATAACTGAGCATGAAGGGGTATTCTCATTTAACAATTTAATACAGTAGGGATGAAAATAAGTTAAAACACTCAGCCATATGACTCATTCTTTACCGCTGCTAATGTGTCTTTCATAATTCAAGATATGTTTAATAGCACTTCTAAATTTAGTCACTAAAGGCTTACCTGCTAAGTACAGTGTAGTATGCAATCAACTCATGGGGAACCCTGAGGCATAGGTAGTGCAAAATGATGCAACTTTTAACTGTGTTGGGAGCAATGCTTCAGTTTGCAACATTTGATATGTATTATCCTTTAACCTTTTGAGTGCCGGGGGGGGGCGTGGAACCAGAGGGACCATTCCGTTCATGTGACCCCGTGGTCACTCCGTCACTGATGACAGATCAGAGGGGGAGGAGTCATCCGTTTCTCATCAGTGAATGTTTCTCAATTTAAAAAACATTAGATATCCACAATTTCAGTGTCAAAGGGGATCATTAATTAAGGTTGTGCAGCTGCACAACTGGGACTAAACAATTGCACCAAATTAAGGAATATATGGGCTCTGCTTTTTGTACCAGTTTTGCAGCTGGTAGATTTTGATAAATGCCCCCAAAACCTGTCAATTGCATGCAAGTATCATCAGAGATGCCTGAACGTGACTCAATTCCCTGTGAAAGGTGCCCAACACACAGTATATTGCATTGAAATGCGTAGGTAGCAGAGAAGGGACAACTACTATATCTATAGGTATCCTCTCAGTAGACAGTGTTCATAAAGGCATGAGTACCAAGAGGTTAATATTCCTAACACACACCAATCTCCTGCTATCAGGGCTTGACCGCGGCTTAAAACAAAAAGTAGTATCACAGTATATCATGTAAAAAAGAGCAATATTTATTCACCTTTGGAAAAAGCTCTTTGAACTGGAAGTTATAATGATGTAAGGAATATATATGCTTTAAAAATAGGGGAGTCCTGCAACAGAAATTGTACGTTTGTAAATTAAAAAATGATTGTGCTGGGTGTGAAAATAAAAAACCGTTGTGCTACACTGTGCACTTTAGGACCATCACATTTTTCCCACTGGTTGCTATTTCGTGTGGTTTAGGAACAAATTCTGTGTGAGGGACAAAAAGGAGCAACAGCTGCTGTAAAGAGAAGGGGAAAAAAGAAGGAAGACAAGAAGCAGGAGGAGGAAGAGGCTTCTGGCACAATGGATTTTTCTTACTGTTTTTAGTTTTATGTGGACCTTTATAATAATAAGTTCTTGTATAGCGCTTTACAGGGACATTTTGCAGGCACAGTCCCTGCCCCGTGGAGCTTACAATCTATGTTTTTGTGCCTGAGGCACCGGGAGATAAAGTGACTTGTCCAAGGTCACAAGGAGCCAATACTGGGAATTGAACCTGCTTCAAACTCTGTGCCAGTCAGTGTCGTTACTCACTGAGTGACTCCTTCTCCCATATATGAACTTATGGTAAATAAATCCAGTATTATGCCACTTAAAACTTGAAGATTTTTAGACAATCCTTACATTGTAGGGCTACTGGCCTAAAATATTTTATAAAAGTAAGGATTAGTTTCAGGCAGTTTTAGAGGGAACCCCAAAAGAAGTGAGGTAACTTTTATTTCTTTGATTTAACAGGCCTCAGTTATACTGAATGGGCTATAGTGGTTTACTTGGTTACATATGTTTTACTTTAACATTTTTTTTAAGGCCATAATTCAATACAGCCTTTTATCCATGGACATCTAAGAGACCTCTCAGACCTAAAGTGGAGGATGTCTCGAAGCAGTGGATTTCTAGGAAGTTCAGCCCAGAAGGGGAGGGTTACATCTCTGACAGGGGAGCAGCATGACTTCTCAAAGGTGGTTTGACCGAAATATTGTGCGTTTTCACGCTTTCTGCAACAATAAATTATGGTTGAAAGGTCGTCTTGACAGGTTGATCTGAAGTTCTGCGAAGCGTCTCGTCTTCAATACTTATGGAATAAAACCATTAAGTAAATATGGGCCACGGTCCCTGGGTGCACACACTCCTGATGGAGGCTTGAGTGCTTGCACTGTTCCGGACAGTCCACCCTGGAACTCCTGAGTAGTCTAGGTTTAAAATATGAACCTTCACGTATCTATAAATCTAGAAAAATGCATAAAATAACTATAAACAAGTTACAATTATCAGCTGACAGAAACACCCACAGTTCGGACACACTGGGAGCAAATAGTAATACTAATAACTTGATTTCTTGTACATAGCTCTTCTCACCCAATGAAGCTGAAAGCGCCTCACAATTAGAATAAAGCGCGCGGAACACAGCTCTGTACATACAATGTTGCAGGCAAATTGTAAAGGGGTAATAGATGTGCTTGATTCCCCCACTCATTGCAATATTATATGTCAGCTTTGAGATGTTCCACAGCTGGTTTGCCATGCACATTAGGTTTTATTCTGCACTCCCACGGACATTCTAAAAGGTAATTAACATTTAGTGAAGTGAAAAATGTTACTAGACCTGGTAGAGACTATTCCTTGATAGTTACAGTGGTGATATGCGGTGGTGCTCAACACAACTTTTTATTTTTGTAAATGATATAATATAATTTCATTTATAAATATAATATGTATTCTAATTATAATGTAATTATTATAAATATAATAATTTCATTTGACATAAAGTATTTTGATGATTAATAAAATCAAACCAATACACTCCACACTTTGGGCCATATTTACTAAGCGGCGCTATTCCATCAAACGCCTTCTGGCGCCGGAAGACTCCCTAGAGCCCATTCACATCAATGATCCATAAGTCGTCTTCTGGCACCGGAAGTTGTTTGATTGAATAGCAGCGCTTAGTAAACATGGGACTTTATACCATAGAGTTAAAATCATGGGGTTTTTTTTTATACTTTTTACTTCAAGGTTACTTTTCCTGTGAAAACATTATTTGGAAAAGATACTGCTCTCAAAGCTGACTTTTTTCTCCTGTCCTGACTCATTTCCCAGTGCAGTGGAGGTCTGTAATACTGTAATTAAAATTACTACATAAGTAGTAGTAAAAATACTACAGTAACCATACCAGACAAGTGTCTATGAGACAAAGACATCGCTTGTGGTGTAGATTTAGCTGGTTTAGTAGAGCTAGTCTAGACTGGAAATGGCTTGAAAATGCACATTGATCATATAGCCGATACAGTTATAATTTGTTTGTTACTGCTTAGCAAACTCTTAATCTATTTGCGGGCTTAACCATGAGTTCCATTTGCTCACTATATAGAACCTCTAATGCTCTAATGCTGCCCTGCCAAAGGGTAAAGAAAATGTGGGGGGGAGGGGAGTGTTTCAGTGTAAACTGCGTGGTGGGTGGGTGGCTGTCATATAAAAACCTAGAGGGAGTCTTAGACTTCCAGAAATTGCATTTAGGACGTACAGTAGCACATATTGAGCCAAATGCAAGAAACCTTTATTACTAATAAGGGTTTATGATAAGAAAGACTTGCCAGAGATCTTGGAGACATAGGTCCTATTCTACGTGCGCTGAAATGACCGCTAGGGTTCTTTTGGGCCAAAAAGCCACATTAAAGTCAATAGGGATTTTCGTCCGAAAAAGCCTCTTCAGCTAAATAGAATTATCCCAAAGACAAAGAAAGTTACTATCCCAGGCATAGAAATTGATATATTCCAGTATAATATGCGGTTCCTTGTAACTTTTCCCAATTGTAAGGTGATACAGATTGAGTAAAAAAAGCAGAAATACTGAGATGTGGGATAGAAATACCTCTCTCAGCATCAATTGTGTGGTAATACCATAACCTGAAACAAAACCCCCGCAAAGTTAAGCTATTTGTATCTGAAAACAATCCAGGCAAATAAAATCTTGCAATATGAGGGAAACCCGTAGAGGCATGGGGCATACAAGGAAAGAAGGATTGTGGGTAGGGTGTATTATGTTTAGAAATTCTCAAAGTGACACTGTAACGGGTGCTCACCGCAGACTGGACTGAAACGCGAGGCCGAGGTGGGGCTATAGATACACCGACCTGGGGCCACGAAGTTGCGTCCGGAATGCAGACGCGTGGTCGTGGTTAGCCGGGTCGGGGTTGGAGAGATGAGAGTAGTAGCGGTCACGTAGCCGAGGGTAGGAGAAGGCAGCGCAGTGGTATCCGTAGCAGTGTTGGAGGGCAGGAGGCAGGCGGGTAATCAGTATCCGTAGCAAGGGGCTTGGTGTAAGACAAGGAATAACAGAGTGCTTGCGACCAGCACACTTCACATGAAACCACTGTAATGCTCAGCCAAATTGCAGGTGCAAAGACTGAGCATATTAAGGGTGATTCAGCCAATCTGGGAACTGCTGGTCAGCAGAGGCTGCAAGTGAAACCAGAGTGCTGATTCGTTGCTGTGCAGAGTGCACACAGCAGGAGATGATGAGGAAGTCAGCAGCAAGTCAGAATCAAACTCCAGAGCGCAGCTTGTGCCTGATCCTCACAGACACACTGTGAGTGCTCATTTGCATGTCATTACCCAGAATCCCTGGCTGCCGTATGCAAAGAGATAATGTCTGTGCGAGACACGTGAATGTTCTCACAAGTGAGATGTTTGATGTTGCTAAAATTCTCAAAATAATTATACACTGTAGCATGTAATTATTAGTGGCCTGGTGGTTTTATAAATGTGAAGTGTATAATATTTTAGATTCTGATTTACATCCACCGTTTCGGAAAGTAATACTATGTTCCCATAATAAAGCAGTCTTTATGCAACCCTTCCGTTCCCCGTTCAGAAGACATATTAGTGAAACGTTTCCATATCGGCAGATGTGTGTCATTGTACCTGTAGTATTCAGCATGTGTATTTTTACCTGTATGTGTGACTATCTGGGTATGTGTTCCAATTTAGACTTTCGTCTGAGTTGTAATAAAGATGCAAAATGAACTTGGGATTACATTTTGAAAAAGCAGTGACCGGCGATATTAATGGGACGACTATAACTCACCGTTCTTCTCAAATTATTTTACAGACTTTGACGAAATTAGAGTTGGGATACGTAGTGCCCCCTTAGCTTAGATCACTAACTAATAGGCCCACATTTACTGAATAGTGCTAAGCCTTATTGCATCTTAACCTTTGAGTGCCCTGTGATATCATTGCTACAGTATGCGATGGAGCTACTGCTCATTTTCTAGTGCGATCGGAGAGCTGAATGTGATCTGAACCAAAGAGGAGGCTCACTGACAAGTGAGCACATGATCACGATGCATCCACTCCTGCACTTACACCACATCTCTACAGAATGGGCTATAAAGTACACTAATGCTTAACAATGTTTATGGCAAATGTATGTTATAGTTGGTGACTTCCTGTCTTTTAAACACGTGTGTGATGTTGTTTAGACATCATTTTCAACCAACATTTAGCTGTATTGCTGTACTGAAAGCCTTCAGAATGACAAGCTCAAAATGTTTCTGTGCAGCGGTCTTATGCCCCCTAAATGTTATACATCTCTCTTTGTTTGCACGGATCATTTGGGGGCGGGGAGGGGGGGGCACTTATTTCAGTTTGTTAGGTGCATTTAGCACACATTTTTGCTAAACTGTTATAAAGTATTTTGTAGCCGACAGTGATGAAGGGAGAGAGGGAGAGAGAGAGGGAGAGAGGGAGGGAGGGAGAGAGGGAGAGAGGGAGAGAGGGAGAGAGGGAGAGAGAGAGGGAGCGAGGGAGAGAGAAAACGAGAGAGAGAGAACGAGAGAGAGATCGAGAGAGAGAACGAGAGAGAGAGAGAGAGAGAGAGAGAGAGAGAGAGAGAGAGAGAACGAGAGAGAACGAGATAGAACGAGAGAGAACGAGAGAGAGCGAGAGAGAGAGATATAGAACAACAGTTTTTATCGAGGTGATCTTTCTTTTTTTTTATCAGTGATTTTGCAGTCATGAATAGGCCCCTTCCAGCAGTATAGCCTGATAACACTCAAAAATACATATCACCATATTTGTTACAAAGTTTCCACAAATCTAAGTGTGAGCAAAATGTTATGTTTCTTTCAATATTTTCTCAGGGACAGACAGAGACTTTATTTATCTCCCTCTCTTCTGTTATAACATCCATACTAGTTAACCTCTTCAACTGTGGGGAGAACCAAATTATGTAATATTTCCCAAACAGACTATTTTGGTAACAAAAACTGCAAAAATGTGCAATATGCACATGTTGTATGTAAATGAGTCAGTGGGATAGGTTAGCTCATGCTGGTCTTATCATGAGAGAGAGAGAGGCTGTTAGGAGCAATCTGGAGCTTTCGCAGTATTCAACAAGAATTGTGTATGGCATAATAATGCAACTAAAAAAAACATGTGTACATTTTGTGACAAACAAGGACGATTAACTTAATAGTCTCTCTCTCTCTCTCATATCAAGGAAGCATGATTATTATTACATTACTGAAACTTTTACATGTTCTTATAGCAGCCAAATGCTTTATAGGGTTGTTATGATCTTTACCCAATCTGGGCTGACTGTTGGTCTCTATCTGTTTAGCCAGTGTTGGCGTTAGCAACATTATTACCAACAAAAGGAGTGGACATTAGATGAGCATGAATTCAGAGGGCCCAGTGAAACACAAGAAAAGTATTTATTTTACAAAGAAAACAATGAAGTAATATTTCCCCATAAGAAGTGAGGAAGGGGGGAGGGGGTGTTGTAAAATGTTTAATTTAAAAGCAGCAAAACATGTGAAATCTTGTATGGGTTTTATTTATTTTTAAATAAATCAGTACTGTAGTATTAGATAATAATTACTGCATTTTTATTAGTATTATTCAACTCTTAATGCCAATTTTTTATGAGTTTTAAAGCATCCTTTGATTTCTATAGCAGGTTTTAGCTGGTTTTAGAATGTAGAATTACACATTGTCACATGCTTTACAGTATATATACAAATAAGGATAAAGACGAATAAAGGGGGGATTGTAGTATTGCTGCTTTAATGGTGATTACATCTTTCTTAGGAAGACAAATCACGTTGATAAGTTATTTTAATGAATTCATTTCATCCCCACTACATGGGACTAGCTAGCCCTTTAAGCGTCTCTCAGAATAAGAATGCCAGGTAGAGTACCTGTGTTGTATACATTGCACTTATAATGACCCAAGGTGGAGATGCAGTGCTTAAAACCTGCAGGAGCCATTGACTAACAAAGAAGCTAATAAAGGTAAGGTTTTCCTTCCAGAATGGTTTCCTTTGGGTGGCATTTGCATAACAGGAGGCGTTGTGGTTGTGGGCACCATTTCAATGCCTTTTGGAATGACCTCTTTAGACATGGCAGAGGTAAATGTAGATAAATGCTGGATACAGAACCTGCCAGACAATAGCTTAGTGGGGCTTTTGTTGTTTAATTGCCTTATAATAGAGATCTGATGAGTACTGCAAACTCAACAGTGCAGTCCCAGTTATCTCCTCCTTACTAAAGAAGCACCTTTGTGTGTACGCAAATTGCAACACTACTCTTATTACAACCCTGGGTGTTTATCATATTGCAGATGTCACACATCAATAGTAGGGATGTAAAAGCAGCAGAGGAGCTGAGTTTTTATCAGATTAAAACAAATCGGTAGTCATTGTGCTATAGTTATACAACTTGCTATAAGAGGGCCCAGACATGGATGTTCAGAGGAATTAGAGATAATTGTTGGTAGCGTCGGGTTTTTAGAAACTCATATTCACTAATGCGTCTATAAAGAAGCGTCAATAAGGAAGCCTCTCTTCGTGGTTCGGTAAAAGGTACTACAGACTACAGATTTAGCCAGACTTTCTTTCCCTGCTGCCAGGGGAATGCCCTGGGATCCCAACCAGGGCGGGTTTGGGCCCCCCAGCAGCTCTTTTCTCTCCCCCACTTCGTTATGGTGGCCGAGTCCTTGCTGCCGTCCTCCTCCTTCTAAATCGCAGCAGTCAAATGACCGCTGCGGACGTCATGTGCCGTTTGCCATGGTAACGCGACATTGTGATGTCATTTGACGCTGCAACGTTGCATCGCCGCAATTTGACGATGACGGCTCAGAAGGAGAAGGAGGGCGGTAGCAAGGAGTGACAAATAATGATACTACCGATGATACATATGCAACACAGTAAGGCTCCTGGCTCCCTTCCGGACCCCCGGGCTCCAGTAATTTGTACCGGCTTCCTACCCCTCTCGTCGGCCCTGGACCCAACAATGTATTATATTACCTGTCAGTGGATAGACAAGCTATGGGCATCCCATTAGCAAACATGGACTGCCCTCAGCTCTCACCTTCCCTGAAGCCCTGGGCAACAATCCTTTTCTTGCCATGGCTGTGGCCATGTCTGCCAGCAGCTGTACAAACTGTCAGGTTCTATAGCACACCTGAAGAAGAGACCTATGAGGTTATGAAATCTTTGCATACTATAATTGAATCTATGAAAAACTATCACGTTAGTCCCTTAAAAGGTATCATAGCCTTCCATGAATATATCATTTTAGAGCAGGAAAATGACACCCACCCACTGCTTATTAAACACAATTGAAGCATGACCCAGCTTAAAACACTTCCAAAAGTCCTTACTTAAAAAGGAAAAAGAGTATCCATCAGGAAGACATGTTGCTAATTGTTTTGATTTTAAATAGCCTCTGCAGTTTCTGCACTTTATAGAGATGGATTCATGATATTTTAATACAGCTCTACTCGATACAATAGATGTGGAATTGCAAATGCAGATATGTATTGATTTCTACAGTGTCATTATCATGATGCAAACGTTTCATTTCTTTTACTAATATTGTTGCTTTTCAAAATAAGATGAATAGACTAAGGAATATACTCACAGCTATGGAATCTGTGACATTTTCCCATTTACTTCAGTACATTCTCCCTGGCATGTAAGTGTCAGCAAATGTTATTATACTGAATAAAGCTTTATTACCTACTAAATAAATATAAAAAATGTCCTATAGTTATGAACCATCTAAGTATGTAAATGTCATGTTATACTGATAACTGTGACAATGTGCCTGCATCCGATCTTAAAGTATTTTTTCAAATATAGAATTGAAGCAGGGGGTCTCCGGAGCTGAACACCCATTAATTTCAGCTCCGGGGACCCCCTACTTCTGGAGATACTTACCCACGAAGGAGGTGCCGGTAGCTGCTCTGGCTCAGCAAGCAAGGCTTTCAAGTTTGAAGCTCCTGTGTCATAAAAAGCCACACCGATGACATCACAGCTTCCTATTGGTCCGCAGGTCAGGAAATATCTGAACAGCAGACATATTGTGAACCCTGGTAGCCGAGGAGAGCAGCTACCGGCACATAATTTGCAGGTAAGTATCTCCGGAAGCAGTGGGTCCCCGGCGCTGAAATTAATGGGGTTCAGCTCTGGGAACCCCCTGCTTCAACCGTACATAAAAAAATTATATAATATATTATATATTGCCTCTGTTGCTCTATTGCTAAAACTCTAATGCACATCGTCATTCTCTCCCGTCTCGACTTTAGTAACCTTCTACTGTCCGGCCATCCTGTCTTCTGTCCCCTTTTGTATCTAAAGTCCTATCCTGCCTAAAACCTCTCACTCACTGCCCCACACCTCTGGAAACGTCCTTCCCCTCAATATCCCACTAGCATCCTCTCTCTCTCTGCCTTTAAGACCTACTGTATCTAAGAAACACACCTCTTTAACGAAACATATTGGTGGCTCCGCTGGCTGATAGTAGACATCTCAGATGCACTGACCCCTTGCAGACGCACTTACCATAACACTCTCCTACTGTCTCTGTAAGTTCTCCCTAATTACCACTTAGATTGTAAGTTCTTTGGGGCATAGACTCCCTTTCCTATTGTTACTGTCATGTCTGAAGTGCTAATTCCCATTATGTGTTATAGTATTTCACATGTATTAGAGAAGCGCTATGTACATACATGGTGCTATATAAATAAATATATACATACATACGTACTGGTAATAGGCAGAAAACCCATGAGTGTATTTGCATATCGCCTGCTGGTTTAGAGACCTTTGGAAGATATGTTATTATACTCATGTTCATTCTGTCTTAATTGTAATTTCTAATTTTTTGGTCACTATTTCACCGATCATAATGTAATGGTGTCTGGTTGGCTTAGTATAGCTTATGGTGTGTTTACCCGGGCGCTATCTCTAACCGTGGTTTGTGTTAGATGAAAATGTCCTATTATTGGAAGGAAGGTATAACACAACCTTAATATGATCTGCTTGGGATGTCCTCGTGTGACTCAAAAAGACCCCACCAGGATCAATCCAGGACCCTTGGTTGAAATGGAAAACAAGAGGAGATGGGGGAGCACAACTTGAGGAAAGATGAGGTTGAAATGTACTTTCTTTCACTGGTGGAGAATGAGGTGCTAATACCACTATTGAACCCTCAGTGAGAGATGGTTGACTCCTTAGGTGGGGAGCTCACATATGATGATAAATGTGTAGGTATGCAAAATAAATAGATGGATCACTTACACAGCCTTGTGTAAGTTCTATCCCATCAAGGTTTCTTTGGCATTCGTGTCTTTTCCTCTGGATACCGGTTCTTCTTTCTTTCCGATCCTTTTTTCCTCACTGCGTCCTGGATGTTAGTCGTTGAATAGATGGATCCTTCGTGGTAATTCGCCTCTCATACAAATGTAAATGTGAATGAAAAGGCAATTAGACACATACATACACAAATCAGGTGTTATGCAGGGGTTCAAGCAATATCTAATTGCATATATAGATTAATATTTCACTCATACGGCCTAATGTGAGTGATCTCTTATAGCCGTATCTAATTGGCACCCGTGTAGATATTAGGTCTTCAGGTAGATATACAGACCCAAGGTGGGATCTGAGCAATGGTGAAAGGGAAAAAAAGGTAAGTCAAAATACTCACACGGGCCAGTGTGAGCACACACTCATAAAAGTATCTTTGGGCTCCAAGATCCTGTAGTAAGGAGCTCCTAGGGGCTAGGTATAAACATGGAAAGACTATGGGACACTGAGGTCTATGAGTAATGATGGCTTTATTTAAAACTGGCAATATCAATAACGACAGATGGTGTACAAATGGGATAAAAAGATAAAGGTTAAAGGGTTAACTTTAAAAACAAAGCAACATCTGTTGCTTCTAGGGGGGATGGTATACAGCATAGGGAATCACTTGGTGGTGAGTGTCGGCAAAAGTCTCTTATCTCCGCGTCCGGATAGAGGGTGTCCACAACACCTCTGGTTCCTCTCTGATCACTGCACGCTGTGGTCGGTGAAGAGCTACACGTTTCGCCCTAAACAGGGCTTCCTCAGGCTCATAGAAAGTCGGCTTAGAATAGCAACCGTTTTGCACCAAGGTAACACTAATATAAAACATCTTTGTGATTAAGGGACATATATATATATATATATATATATATATATATATATATATATATATATATATATATATATTGTGGCAGGATGGTCGTGGTAAGTGAGGAGACAACACGACTTTTCTGGTGAAATAGTGCTGGTGGATTTATTTGTCCAAAAAAAAGGTAACTAAAACAATGGGTACACTGTCCCTTTAAATTGAAACGTAAACAAAAGCCTAACCCCGGTCGGGGCACTGACTAAACAAAAGTGCAGGCTAACTACCTGGCTGGCTAGCTAAACTAGTTTAGCCCAACAAGGTTCAGCAATAGCAGTTGGCTCCTTACCTGGGAGCTTTATTCTCCCCCCCTTGGGACAGGATCAATCTGAGCAGCTTGTGTCTGTCTGTCAACACTCCTCTGTCTTCTCTCTGCACCTCAGAGAGAGAGACTGCCGCCCCAGAGGCATTTCCTCTTCCTGTTTTGAAGCAGGTGAACTAGCTTAATTTGAATCACCTGTGGAATGCTTAACAAGCTGGGTTAACCCCTCGTCTACTGGAAAGCATGCATACTGCCATCTCCTACTAACATATACTGAGTCAATGACCCTGTCACTATATATATATATATACACACAGTGGTCGACAAATCACCAAAAAATCTACTCGCCCAACAAAGAAATCTACTCGCCACCTAGTACCAAACGTGTGATGCCTGGGCCAATAGGAGCTCGCCACAATGTTAAATCCACTCGCCCGGTGCGTGCAAATGTATAGATACACTCTGTTTTAGTGACGTTGAGGTCAACAAAATTAGATACTCTGAATTGGTGGAGGATATTTTTGGTCGTGAAAAGGCTACTGACATTCACAATGACTTCAAAAAGAAAGAGGTTGATTTTTACATGCATGGTGCTACCCTTTCTCACTACTATCGTGGGAAACTGATACCCAGGGGGTTCCGCGTCAAAAAGCAGCCCACGATTGGGAGGATTGTCAGGACGAGCTCACCACAAACGAGGCGGGACCGCGGTGCTGAGGTGGGATAGTATATAACGCCACCCACAGCCACGAGGGCACGTCTTGAGAGTAGAGTGGTCCGGGAGTCCGAGTCGGGGCAGGAGAGGTACGGATGATAGAGGGTGCTGTTCGCCAAGTCCGGGGTTAGAGAGAGGGACGTAATCGTTTACCGTTTGCCGGGTTCGGGGTGCCAGAGGTGCGGATAGTCGTAGAGGAAGTCGGTTCGGTACACGAGGAAGACTGCAAAACAAGACAGGACAAGACAGGACTAGGGAGGCATAGAGTGATGAGAACAACTGGTTCTATGCTCAGCCGACGAGTTAATGAAGCTGCAGGGTATATATAGGCAAGATGGTCCAATGGCAGAGTAGCAAGGTGGGGGTGTGTGAACAGGCCAGGCTGAGACAGGGATAGGTCTAGATGAGTTCCTAGAGGAGGGGCTATAGATCCTAGAAGAACTGGTATATTGGATTGCAGCAATGGAAATAGGTACTGTGCCTTTAAGAGTCTGGTGCGCCTCCATGGGGCTGCGCCTGTGGATGCGTGAGCGGGCACACGCCCAGACCCGAAGGCAGAAGAAGAGGACTGACGTGCGCGCGCGCAGGGAAAACGGAGCTTGGCGTCCTGGAGGAGAGATCCGTGTGAGACGCGGGAAGCCCTGGTAGGGCTGCAGGTAAGTGGAGAGCACGCCGAGAGCGGCGTGACTCCCCGTTCGTTACAGTACCCCCCCCCCTTCAGGGGCGACCTCCGGGCATCCATGACATGGCTTGGAGGGATTCCTACGATGGAAAGCCTGGACGAGTCGAGGTGCCTGGAGATCCCGGTGGGGAATCCATGAATGTTCCTCTGGTCCGAACCCCCTCCAGTGGACCAGGTATTGTACTCCTCCTCTGGAAATCCTCGAATCCAGGATAGACTGGACCTCGTACTCCTGTTGGCCTTGGATCAGAAGAGGAAGTGGAGGAGAAGTGGTCTTAGAAAAGCGAGGACTCTGAAATGCTGGTTTAAGCAAAGATACATGGAAGACTGAAGGAATCTTCATCGAGGGTGGAAGGCGCAGGCGATAAGCCACCGGATTAATCCTCCTGACCACGGAAAAGGGACCGAGGAACTTGGGTGCTAGCTTCATGGTAGGAACCTTTAGTCGTATATTCCTGGAAGAAAGCCAAACCCTGTCTCCTGGAGTGAACTCCGGAACCTGGCGTCGAAGGCGGTCTGCTTGGAGTTTCTGTCTCCCTGTGGCCACCTTTAAGTTCTCCTGAATCCTCCTCCATAAGTCTTTCAGCCGGGAGATGCGCTCGTCAACCGCTGGTACTCCTGAGGATAGAGGGGAGAAGGGTAAACGGGAAGGATGAAAGCCACAATTTATAAAGAAGGGAGATTCTTGAGTGGAGTCATTGCGAAGGTAGATAAGAGCAAACTCGGCCCAAGGAAGCAGATCCACCCAGTCATCCTGTGTATCGGTTATAAAACATCGAAGGTATTGTTCCAGGTTTTGGTTGGCCCTCTCCGTCTGCCCATTGGTCTGTGGGTTGTATCCAGAGGAGAATTGCAGTGAAATACCCAATTTTCGAGAAAAGGCTCGCTAAAATCTTGACATGAATTGGGACCCTCGATCAGAAACGATGGTTGAGGGCACTCCATGAAGGCGAAAAATTTCCTGGACGAAAACATCCGCAAGCCCGGAGGAATTCGGAAGACCCCTCAAGGGAACAAGGTGTGTCTGTTTGGAAAAACGATCAATTACCACAAGAATAGTATTCATCCCTTTGGAGGTTGGAAGCTCTACGATGAAATCCATAGAAATATGGTTCCAAGGCCGGTCTGGAATGGGTAAAGGAAGGAGAAGACCTGCTGGTCTGACCCGGGGTACTTTGTTGTGAGTGCATGTGCCACACGCTTTTACAAACTCCTCCACATCCTTAGCCCTCTCTGGCCACCAGAAGGTACGCTGGACAAGGTCGTTGGTTTTCCGTATCCCTGGATGTCCTGCCGATTTAGAGGAATGGCACCACTCGAAGACTCTCTTGCGATGTTGAGGTGCCATGTAGAATCTTCCCTCTGGAACCTTGAACCCCATCGGAGCCCGAGATTGCTCGGATCGAATCTTGTCCATGATATCAAAGGAGTTGGCGGACACAATAAATTTAGAGGGAATTATCGTCTCTAGCTGCTCTTCAGACCTATCCTCTGCAAGGAACTGTCGAGACAGGGCATCCACCTTCAAGTTTTTGGAGCCAGGTATGAAGGAGATGAGGTAATTGAACCGCGAAAAGAATAGTGCCCAGCGGGCTTGTCGAGCGCTCAAATGACGTGCCCCTTCTAAATAGAGAAGGTTATTATTGTCTGTGAGTATGGTTATGGGTGTCTCCGTACCTTCTAAGAGATGTCTCCATTCTTCTAATGCCAACTTGATTGCCAAGAGCTCCCGGTTACCGACATCGTAATTCCGTTCTGCGGAAGAGAATCTCTTCGAAAAGAAGGCACATGGGTGTAACCTGGTTATGGGAGAAGTCCTTTGGGACAGGACAGCACCAGCCCCGATGTCAGAGGCATCCACTTCCAGAGTAAATGGAAGTTTAGGGTCTGGGTGGGTGAGGATAGGGGCAGACACAAAAGCCTTTTTTAGAAGATTAAATGCCCGTATGGCGGTTTCGGACCATGATGAGGGATCTGCACTTTTCTTGGTTAGAGCAGTGATGGGAGATACCATAGAAGAAAAATTGCGAATGAAGCGCCGATAATAGTTTGAAAAACCTAGAAAGCGTTGCACGGCTTTGAGGGTGGTCGGACGGGCCCAGTCCAAAATGGCCTTAAGTTTCTCTGGATCCATATTGAAGCCGGAGTCAGAGATAATGTATCCCAGAAATGCCACGGACGTCAGATGGAACTGGCATTTCTCCAATTTCGCAAAGAGATGGTTCTCCCGGAGGCGTAACAGCACCTGTTGAACATGTTTGATGTGTTCTTGGGTGGATTTAGAAAAGATTAGGATGTCGTCTAAGTAGACGATAAGGAATTTGTTAAGAATGTCCCGGAAAATCTCATTGACAAAATCCTGAAAGACTGCTGGTGCGTTGCACAGACCAAATGGCATGACCAGGTATTCATAGTGGCCGTCATGGGTGTTAAAAGCAGTCTTCCACTCATCCCCCTCACGTATCCTTACTAGATTGTAGGCGCCTCTTAGATCCAGCTTAGAAAAAATAGTAGCTCCCTGAAGGTGGTCGAAGAGTTCCGATATCAAGGGCAGCGGGTAGCGGTTCTTGCGCGTGATGTTATTCAAACCCCGGTAATCGATGTATGGACGAAGAGAACCGTCCTTCTTTTTTACGAAAAAGAAGCCTGTTCACTGGGGAGGAAGATTTTTGGATGAAACCCCTCTCTAAATTCTCTGCAATGTAAGTGTTCATGGCTTTAGTCTCTGGGAGAGAGAGTGGGTAGGATCGACCCCTGGGAAGAGCTGCCCCAGGCAGCAGGTCAATCGGGCAGTCGAAAGGTCGGTGCGGAGGTAGAACCTCGGATCGTGCTTTGTCAAACACATCGCGGAATTCCAAATACACAGAAGGCAAGGAATCGACCTTCTCTGGCAGGGTACACAACCCACCAACCTTCTGGAATATCCTAGTACAGGACTTGGCACATGGAGCACCCCACTGGATGGGTTCCCGATCTGTCCAGTCGATGCGAGGATTATGGACTTGGAGCCAAGGAAGACCCAAAATCAACTCAGCGGAGGGAGTGTGGATAACATCGAGGGTAATGATTTCCGTATGAACGTCGACGAACTGCAGTAGAAGAGGCACCGTCTGTAGCGTGATGAATGCTGGCTGTAGGGGTCGACCGTCAATGGCCTCCAGACCCACCGGCGTCCTCTTACTGAAAAGTTGAAAATTGTTCCGTCTAGCAAAGGTTTGATCGATGAAATTGCCTGCGGAACCGGAGTCTATGAACGCCCGTGCTTGAGTATGAAACCCCTCTCCAGACAGTGTTGCTGGCAACAGTATTCTGGTGGGAAGGAGGTCTTTGATGATGGAAGAGAGAGACAGTATTCCCAACGAGACTCTCCGGGCTCTCATTGGGAGTTGGCGTTTCCCGGCTTGTGGGGACACTGGAGTACTAAGTGACCGGAATTGCCACAGTACATGCAGAGACCGGCATTGCGCCGGCGTTGCTTCTCGGCAGAAGACAGCTTATTACCTCCCAACTGCATTGGTTCCGGGACGTCCCAGGATGGAGGTGTTGGAGGCACGAACGATGAGCAAGAGGCCTTGAAACCCGTTGACGATAACGAGAACGTTCAGTCTTCCGCTCCTGCAGACGCTGGTCCACCCGAATGCACAGACCGATTAAATTCTCTAGGTCAGTTGGACGTTCACACGCCGCTAGCTCATCCTTTAGGGATTCTGACAGGCCTTGCCAAAACGCCGAAGATAGTGCTTCATTGTTCCATCCCAAGGGTGCGGAACTCCACAGCGTACCGGGCGACGGAACGATCTGCCTGGGTTATGTGGTGGAGAGAAGAAGCTGCCGTTAATTGCCATGCAGGGGTGTTGAAGACGCTTCGGAACTCATGGGCGAAGAGGTCGATGTCCTGTGTGATGGGCCCTTGTTGTTCCCAGATGGGAGAAGCCCAGGCCAGCGCCTCATCGGTGAGAAGAGCCACGATATAGCCGACCTTAGAAATGGAAGAGACAAAACGAGAGGGCGAGAGTCGGAATTGGATGAAACATTGATTAAGGAAACCCCTACATCTTTGGGGATCCCCAGCATAGCATTTGGGAGCAGGAATACGGGGTTCCAAAGCAAACAGAGGTGCTGGAAAGGCTGTTGCGGAGGCTGTGGGTGAAGGTTCCCGACTGGAAGCTCGGACTTGAACGGTAAGGGAATGAAGGCTCTGCTGAAACATATCCATCCGCCTATCAGCTTGTTCCAGATAAGTCTAGCCTGGTGAAGAGATTCGTGTGGGAATTTAAAGTACTCTCCACCTCAGCGGGGTCCATGTTTGTAGGGATGAGCATAATGTCAGGACGAGCTCACCACAAACGAGGCGGGACCGCGGTGCTGAGGTGGGATAGGATATAACGCCACCCACAGCCACGAGGGCACGTCTTGAGAGTAGAGTGGTCCAGGAGTCCGAGTCGGAGCAGGAGAGGTACAGATGGTAGAGGGTGCTGTTCGCCAAGTCCGGGGTTAGAGAGAGGGATGTAATCGTTTACCGTTTGCCGGATTCAGGGTGCCAGAGGTGCGGAGAGTCGTATTGCCGTACGCCAAGTTCGGGATGCCAGAGGTGTGGATAGTCGTAGAGGAAGCCGGTTCGGTACACGTGTGGCTGCGCTTGTGGATGCGTGAGCGGGCACACGCCCAGACCCGAAGGCAGAAGAAGAGGACTGACGTGCGCGCGCACAGGGGAGACGGAGCTCGGCGTCCTGGAGGAGAGATCCGTGTGAGACGCGGGAAGCTCTGGCAGGGCTGCAGGTAAGTGGGGAGCACGCCGAGAGTGGCGTGACTCCCCGTTCGTTACAAAGAGTGACCCTGATTTCTGTAAGTGCTGGATTAGCATTTTAAATAAATGCTCGTTTGATCTAATTATTCTTGTGACAGACCAGGCTTCAAAAGAATTAACCAAAATCAGGAAGGAAATATCTGACATTGAGACCAAACACGTGGAGACACTTATGGTAGACACTGATACCAACTGGACGAATAAAATCCAGGTAGCAGTGGACCTGTATAGAGAGAGCCTTATTAAATATAAGAGAGAAAAACTCAAACAAGTCAACGTGGACTATAAGGAGCGCAAAATTTACAAATGGCTTTTGGGCATTGGAGAACCTACAATTGCAGACAGGGACCAAGGAGTAATTTTACCAAGTACAGACGTGGGACAACAGCAGCCAGTCCATACAACACGAGCGACTCGGATCATTCGGACGGTCAAGAAACTACTCCAGCTGTTCCTTTTTTAGGTCCAGGCATGACACATCAACAGAAGCAACCACTACCGGCCCACGCCGGTGGCGACCCATTCGGAGAGGTGGTGGGGGCCCGAAGGTATCCATCAAGGGAGAACAAAGGTAGGGGAGTACAGAGGGGTCGACCACAAAGGAGGTGATCTTTAATATCTCCGGACACCCTCTCACCATCTGAATGCAGTATTTTAAACAAAGGGTTGTCCTTTGTCCCTACACATACCATCGATCCCTTTCGTTGGGAGGTAAATCTTTATCGACTCAATCGCCGGTTGCGGTTGAGGGATTTCTTCTCCAAGGGCCATGAGGACATCAGGACTCCTGGTGATTGCACCAATACGCACTCCATTTCGACAGGTCAGTACATTTGACCCACAGGTACAGAATCCCAATATCTCCACCTTTATCAACTTGGTGCAGATACGAAAGGGCGCATTAAGAACTATAAACGGAGTTTCTCCAACCTTACGCCCGGTGAGCATCAAGCATTGAAGTCACTGCGTGACAATAAAAATATCATCATATCAGCGGCGGACAAAGGGGGAGGTATAGTGGTTATGGACTATGGGCAATCCTGACTGGGGTCATGAGGCAGCTCAATGTAGTTCAACACTACAAACTGCTGAAGGGTGACCCTACCCGTGGCTATAAGAGGGAGATTGACAATATCATCCAGTTACAGTAGGAATCGACAATCGGTGGATTACAGAGGATACGGGGACATTTCTACAACAGGAGTTTCCTATTAACCCGGTCCTCTATATACTACCAAAGGTGCACAAATCACTTACCATGCCTCCTGGCAGACTGATCATCTCGGCCAGGGGCTCGTTGTGTCACCCTATCTCGCAATATGTTGATTTCTACCTTCAACCACTCGTAGCCAAAATGGAGACTTATATCAAGGACACTACAGATTTTATTAATCGATTTATGGTAGTTAGTCATGATTTACAGGATGTCTTGCTCGTAACCATGGATATTTCGAGCTTGTACACTAACATTGCCCATTCAGAGGGATGGAGGCCATAGAGGACCATCTGAAGAAAAGTACAAATTACTCTGGTCCCCCTACGGAGTTCCTCTTACTCCTGATTGAGATCGTGCTGCATAAGAACTTTTAAAAATTTGAATCACACTTCTATCTCCAACTCATGGGCACTGCGATGGGGTCAAATATGGCCCCATCGTATGCTAATCTGTACATGGATCAGTACGAGCAGACACCATATGCACATCTTATCACCAACTACTTGAGATACTGTATATAGATGATATCTTCATGTTGTGGAAGGGGACGAAAGTGAACTCATGTCGTTCCTGGACCATTTGAATCAGATTCCTTCCAACATCAGGTTCACTATGACATACTCAGCAAAAGAGGTAGTTTTTCTTGACACTGTTGTTTACCGTGATGCTGATCGTTTGCTGACGAGGATTCATCAGAAGACTACAGATAAAAACACCCTACTTTTGGCCAACAGCCATCATCCCTCACCATTGAAAAGAGGGCCGCCATACTCCCAGTTCTTGAGGGTAAGAAGAGTGACCAGTGATGAGACAGAATGTGATTTGGTGCTGTTAAATATGACACAGCGGTTCCTGGATCGTGGGTATGATGCAAGGGGGATTACAATTACACTTGAAAAGGCTAAATTAATCCCTTGTGATCAATTACTCACACCTACTGCAAAAACATCAGATTTAAATAGGTTCCATGTTGCCACTACCTTCAGTACTGCCTCTGGACTGATTAAATCTAGCATACAGAGACATTGGCATGTACTTGCTAATGACAAGAAGATCGGGGTACATTTTACTAAACCACCACTTTTTTGCTACAGGCGTGGATGCAACATTGGTGACTCCCTCCTACAATCAGATCCAGTAACCAAATATACCAGTACCACCAACTGGCTCACCAGGACCCCTGGGGTGTACAAGTGCCATGATTGCACAAATTGTCAGCACATGATTCTTGGCAAAAGTTATGCACACCCACATAGTGGGAAAGCCCCCAAAATCAAAGACTTCCTTAATTGTGAAAGCCGCTATGTGGTTTACTTTATTCGTTGCCCATACGGCCTGTACTATGTGGGGAAGACCACTCGCATGCTTAAGGAAAGGATTTGCTTGCACAGATCCACTATCAGGAAGGCACTGTTGGAATCCAGCAACAGTGATGACCATAAGCTCCAACCAGTTGTGAGACATTTAAAAAAAATTCAAGCATGGTCTCGCCACGATGCGCTGCATGCCCATACTACAAGCCCATGTATCAGCACGGGGTGGAGAAAGGGGGAGACTGCTGCTTCAGTTGGAATCAAGGCTTTTCTTTGAGTTAGACACCATGGCCCCAAGGGGCTTGAATGAGGACTTCAAACAGGGTTGTTTTCTTTGATTTATCCCCTTTTTGAATATCTAAGATATGGTTCACATTATCCCTAGAGTCCTTAACATTATGCATGTCTGCACCTCCCTTCCCTTCCTTCCTTTTTCTCCCCTTTCCCTCCCTCCCCCTTCCCCCCCCCTTTTCACCCCCCTCTTCTCCTTCTTCTTTCCATCCCTTTCCCCCCCCTTCTCCTCTTTGCTTCCTGACGTTCTGTCTATTTCTGCTATCATAGTTGCTGTAGATTTCTACACTGTGTTATTTTGTTTTTATTCCCTACACCCTTCATTCACGGTTGTTCCCATTGTTTATTTTTATTTTTAGGATACCCTTGTAGATCTCCCCCGTGACTCCATACACAAGAGCATCAGCCTTGCCATTCTTGAACTGTTCCTGATATGCTGCGTCAATGACTACTTGCTGCAGAATTTATGCTAAAGATAAAGGATCCTATGATAACTTTCTCATTACCAGATGTGTTGTGGTGCTTATAAAGACTCAGAGGAGACTGCACATGCGCATTGGGGAGCGCTATGAATTCCCCTGTCTTGCAGGATGGTGTCGCGGCTACCAGGAACTAGACACCAAGGCTACCAGGGATGCAAATTCCCTACATGTGGACTGATATAGCTCTGTTTACTTTTTCAGTTCTCTCCTGCTTTTCCTGCCAAGGCTATGACAGCTTTAGTGCGACGGCAGATCATGAGGGGTTGATCATGGGTCATTTTTGCATAACCAATCAGAGTAGCTGATGGTCACTTAGGTGTGGGTTTTAGGGGGCATATAAGGTTTCCACGGCCAGTAGTCTACAGCACAGCCTGAGGAAGGTCCCTGTGAGGACCGAAACGTTGTTCTTGTTTGTGCTGCTGTCTACTTTGAATACAGTTTTTTTCATCTACCACTGAGTGCTGTCCTTTGTTTACTCTTGTTGAGTTGATTACCGTTTTCTATTTTATCCCTATGGGATATGCACCGCAACTATTGTTTTGTATTTGGAGTGCCAACTGTCTCTCTATTTTGTGTGTATATATATATATATATATATACATACTAATACTCCTTGTTTTTCCATCCCTATACACCAATAGGTACCACAAAGTATCCACACACACTTTTAGTTGTGCTACAATCTCTCACATTTCCACACCGACCCACACCATTTATATCCACTCCCACTCCACACACACCTTTTGTAAAGCACTGTATATACTGTGGGCTCTCCATTCATTTATATTCACACAGATACACACACACACTCTTACATCACTTGCTTTCAGGAACCTTTTGACACCTCTAGCCATAAAACACATCCACACCAGGGAAAGAACTAGCACAGATAACATTCCAATAGACACTGTTGTTAAGTATACCTTTTGCTTGCTTCATTCATTGTAACATCGCCGGAAGAAGAGATCAGTGTATCTCGAAAGCTCGCACAAATAAAAGCACATATCTTAGCAGGGGCTGGTTGATTCCCTTATAATCAGTTATAATTGGCAATTGCTAGCAGGTAACACTGCAGGTGCACATATATTAGGAAATTATAAACAGTGAGTCCTCTCTCCCCCCCCCCCTCTGCACATCTCCTATCCCCCCTCTACATATCTCCTATCCCTCCTCTGCACATCTCCTATCCCTCCCTCTGCACATCTACTATCCTCACTTGCACATCTCCTATCCCCCCCACCCCACCTCTGCACCTCTCCTCTCGACCCGCTCTACAAAACCACACCACACCTCCTCTCACCGGTTCCCCATGCCTGCTCCCTCTCTCTCTGCTTCCTTTCTCATCTGGCTGCTTTCCCCCTCATGCATTGGCTGCCAGGCACATCAATCATAGCCCACCTCCTGCTCGATGAGTGGGCGAGCCATGCCTGAGGGGGGGTGGGGGTGGGGACTGTTGGTGAAAGGGTTCTGCGATTGGTCCCAGACTAGAGGTTTGGCCAGCCAGTGAGGGGTTGGGATTGACTGTGGCTCCTGCCACTCACCAGACTAAGAAGTAAATACAGGCACTGAGGGGAGAGGAAGCAGCCTCACCAGCTCCCAAAATCCATACGCCCAAGGCAAGAGGGCGAGTGGGTTTGTCAAACCCAGTATGTGTGTGTATGTATATATATATATGCTGGAAAGCAGACTTGCTGCATATATATATATGTGGTGCAGCAAGTCTGCTTTCCAGCCTACAGGGAGTTAACCTGCCCTGGAGAGGCTTGTTGGAAGGTGCCGTAAATCATCTAATCAGCCTGGCCTCCTGAGTCAGCAAGAGTGTAAAAGGCAGACAAAGAGCTGCACACACAGAGAGACTGCTTTCCCCAGAGAAGGGAGAGAGAGAGCGACTTCATCTCAGCCAGGAGGATGCTGGCTGGCACAATCCCCTAGGCTTTCTGGACTTTGGTCGCAAAGTTTGTTGGGAATGCCTGGGTGGCACATCCAGGAAGAAACAAGGACATGAGTCTGCAGTGGAAGCAGGGCTGTCCTGTCCAGGAAATTGGATCCAGAGGGATTTCCTGGAATCTTGTGGGACCGAGTCCCAACAATAGATAAGGACTACCTAATGTATATTTGGGTGCCTAAGGACTATTGATATTGTTGCTTACCAGGTGGGTTATTTAAAGCTGGGAACCAGTTAAGTTGGCCAGCAACAATCAGAGAGGGAGCTGATGTTTATATAGTCTCCTGATAGGAGTAGGCTTTATTTTTATGATTTGTTATCCTTAAAGAAACGTAACAAACACCGTATGCGTGATGACGTGAGGTCATCACTGCTTAGTATCTCACGTCATCACGCATATGGTGGTTTGTAAATTCCCCAGTCAGCTGTAAGCAGCTCAGTGCTCAGAAGCATGTATTGGAGTTTTCCCCCATCGGCGTTCATTCGCGCGGCTGCACACAAGATGTCTCACCGGACAAATGTTGAGCCTGCTAATAGATCTCCCCATTTTCCCGTGTGCTGTGAGCTGGTGTCTCGGGACCTAGTGCACTGGGTCCCATCTTATTATATCTTTGGATTTTACCACTCTTACCGGTACAGCTAATTTTAATCTTCATTACATGTGCGTTTGTGATATATGTTGTGTGTTTTTTAATACACCTTTTTGCCATTCACTCTGGTGCGCTTTGAATTTTCTTGTCATTTGTTGAAGATCTTCTGAATCACCTGGAGGGAGATCGGAGCCCCATGTTTGGCACAAGCAGCAAGAAATTGGCTGTATACTTATTATCTTTAAATTTAGACTCTCATTTGGATAGTCTGCGTGATTGGGACCTTGTTGTTCACATATACTGTATATATATATATATATATATATATATATATATATACTGTATACCGACAAAATAGAAAAATCTGCAGCACTCACTGTTTTACTATAAACGTAGAAAAATGTATTGCATCAGTTTACATAAAAGGACTAACAAAATAGAAGGAATGAGCGACGTTTCAGACCTCATGGTCTTTTATCAAGCTCTTGTGTGCACTGCTAGTTTTTATAGCAAGTCTTCATACAGCCAGGCAGGTTCCATAGGTTGAGCTGCTTCAGCGAACGCGCGCTGCATCTCTGCTGTTGGGACGCTCTGACTCTACTCATGGCACGCCTCCGCCGACACACCGACAACATCTATGGCAAGCCTGCACAACATACGGCCTGCGGGCCACATGCAGACCGCACTCACTGTGAGTCCCGCAACGGCATTGCTCACTCTCCCCCTCCTCCGTCTTGCCCGAGCCCGCTCTCAGCCCGCTCTCCCCTGAGTCAGAGGACGGCAGGGTAGGAGCGCGCTCTTAGGCTGTGATTATACCAAACGTCACGTGCCCTCCGCATGGCTGAAAAACAACATTAAAAAAAACAATAGAAGCGCTCATACCTGTTGCGGCGTGCGCACTGCGTGGAACTGCAGGGCAGATGTCTTCTGGCTCGATTCTCAGATATGTTCTTGACTGGGGATGGCCACGTCACGTGAGCGGTTCCAGCCAATGAGGGCGAACCGCTCACTGCCATGCCTCCACTACGCCTCCCTGTCTCTGCTTTGCAGTTTCACTGGTATAATCAAGATGCTGCTTGGCGGCAGCGTAAGGGTGACGTCACCGGATCGCGCTGCCGCTCAGCGGCATCTGGTATAATCGAGACCTTAGTAGTGTTCGCATGCGCTTACCTTGTGCAGTCCTATATGCTCTGCTCTGACTGTTCTGCTGCCTGCCACCGCCATAACTGCAGCATACCAGCATTTCCCCCCGCCTGTCTCCGAGTGACTCCTAATCGGGTAGGCATATGGGGGGGGGATATGGGGGGCGGAGATGATGATGATGGGGGCTGGGGGAGGTATGATGAGATATGATGATGATGATGGGGACTGAGGGAGATATGATAATGATGATAATGTGGACTGAGGGAGATATGATGAGGGGGACTGAGGGAGATATGATGATGATAATGATGATGATGATGATGATCATGATAATGATGAGGACACTGCGGGAGATATGAAGATAATGATGAGGAGGCTGCAGGAGATATGATGATGATGATGAGGGGGACTGAGGGAGATATGATGATGATGATGATGATGATGATGATGATGATGATGATGATGATGATGATGATGATGATGATGATGATGATGATGATGATGATGATCATGATGATGATGATGATGATGATGATGATGATGATGATGAGAGGAAAGGGGGAGATATGATGATGATGAGGCGGACTGACCCCAGAATACAACAAGCTTATTGCTAAAAAGAGGTGTAATACCTCCCATTAAGGGAAAGCTTAGGGTGCCGGCGTGGGTGTGCGCTACCGTTTGCGTCACTGTGTGCACTCCTGCAGCCCCAGCTATGTGTGCACTGGGCTGCAGGAGATTAGGGAGGCGATCGGGCGTGTGGCGGGTGTGACGATCGAGAGGATTTGGCCCGGGATTAAAGGGGTTACACCCCAATTGGCCACCCTCTACCCTCACCTGGGAAGCAAGGGGTTAACTGGACTGAGGTCCAGTAATGTGTTTTTACCTCGCTTCAATATCCAAATGCTTATTCCCCTGTAAAAAATGTATTGTTTCTGGGCCAGTGTCTGCACCACACACACTGGGGCTTAAGGGGTTAATAAGTTACAGTTTAAGAAAATACAACTGTGGGGTGTCTTTTCAGAAAATCTGGACTTCAAAAGGCTTGATTGAAGTTGGGTGTGAAAAGCTGAAGGGGTTTTTGGAGCACAGTATGTTAATACCTAATTTGCAGGCCAAGGGAATATTGCTAGAGACAGCTAGACCCAGGCTGGGACATTGGGTGTGACATTTAGCACCAGGTGACAAATGTCCACCACCCAGGGGTCCCTGCTTCAAAGGATTTTTTGATGGGGGCCAGGGGTGCAGCTACCCAAGGAGAAAATCAGAATGGGTGACCTTAGTAAATATAAGAATCTTATGAGATGTCCTCGGCGGAACATGCTAAACATTACATATGTGTATTCGTGGGGCCGAGCCCCAACTAATGATTCTAAACACTTGATATCTAACAGATACCAAGAGCCAGATATTAATATCTCTCTTAATTTTAATCATACACTGTAATATGTAGTCTCATTGGGAGTGTCATGCGTGACGGAATGCATTAATATGGCTCGCGTGCCAGTAAGTACTGCTAAACTGAAGTTATGAAGTTTTTTAGATAGGGAAAAGCAGTTTTTAAACGTCGTAGGGTGGGAGGAGTTTTACTCGGAGGAAAACTGTCAACGTCACCGCTGATTTATGAGAGGGGCTGGGTTTAGGTTGTGTTCAAAGGGAAATAATTGTATAAGAACCAGGCTCAGCCTAGGGCTATTGTCTTCATGTATGGTCTTCATGATCTTCATGTATTGCTGTGATGTCTTCATCTGCAACTGAATTATGGAAGAAATGGCCCATCCTCTATCCTGATGGCTTTCTTGTCCTAATCTTTAAGTAAGTGTCTATATTTTGCCTGTTATTTGTATATTTTGTGTGTTCACCTTTATCAAGGAATAAATTATATTTTATCATATCTAAGTCTCGTCCCAGTTCAACCCAGTTATATATATAGTATATATTTTGGTGTATTATTAATAGCCTGTCACAAAGCTCCCGTCACAGCGGGGACGTGGCGAAAGCCTTTACGGAGCTGGTTCACCCTCATTGGCTGAACCAGCTCAACGTCGCTGACGTCATGCGACTGCAGCCTGAAAGACAAATTCACTTGTCTTGGAAAAATGTCACAGCATTGATGCGCTACAGTGCAGCAGGCACTGTAGGAACTACCCTTGGAAATCAGGTGAGGCCCGAATCTGTTTTCCTTGGAGCAGTTCGTCCCGTCTCACTTTACAAGTTGTGCAGGCCTGGTCTATGGCAACCTTCCTGGTTGCTCACGATGACGTCATCATTGGGTTTTTGTCCATAAATCAGAGCCTTCCCATGCACCACAATTCCTTTCTCTTAATTCTACAGTGTAACCAGGCTCCACATACGTTCCAGGCTGATAGCAGCCAATGAAAAATGTATGAATGTCTATGTAAATAAATAGGCAAAGGGAACAAAGGGGGAAAAAAAGAAGGGGGTGGGGAGACAAAATAGCCTCCCAGGGACAGTACCTAAGGTCACTGATCCCGGAAGATATGATATAATATATTAAAATTCAATAAAGATCTGCTTGGTGGGGGGGGGGGGCTTTTGTGGTTTGGGGAAAGCATTTTGTAGAGGTTACATAAAAGTTGAAAAAAGGTATCTTACCAGAAGATTGAATGGAAGTCCTTTGGAAAAAGGTGCACAGTACAACTGTACAACTGATACCATAGGGTGCTGAGAGATAACGGGCTACAGTACAACTGATACCATAGGGTGCTGAGAGATAACGGGCTATTACTGCCCAGAATTCATCTAACTACACGATAGATACCCAATAATGTGTGATAACCAGATACATACATATATGCATCCACCTCTGTACTACACCAGTCCTAGTGCCACCGTCCCATTCTACTTACCCACACACAAGAACGTATTCAATCAGGGTAGTGAATCGTATTTGCCCCTTTGTTGTTATATACCATCATGGGCAACTACTTTGGTGATATTTAATTAATTATCTATATGCAGTATAAATCCCTTCTGTGCAATCATGATAAGACAACTCCATAAATGGTTGTTTCATACTAATAACTATTTCAATTATGTTCTACTTACCCACACACAAGAACGTATTCAATCAGGGTAGTGAATCCCAAGCAGCCTACACTCCAGCGTCCGCAACTTCCAAAAAGGGGCAACTAGTGGCAGCATGGCAGGATAAAATAGACATAGTGAAACCTGTCACCAAATCTAATTGAGGCAAAAGGAAGGCCCAATAGTGGAGCAGACCGAGTATCAGGGTCCCTGTTTAGATCAACATGGCTGCGTCGGCCAACACTCACATTGCTAGTCCCAGATTGTCCTCGGGACCCTATTACTCACCAAGTAAGATGACACCAATCCAAAGACGGAGGGTTCTCGCCACCCAGATTTAAGACTAGGGGATACCCGATTGAGGTACTGAATGAGGAACTGGAAAGCATGGAAAGCCTGAATAGGGATGTCCTCCTTAAACACAAATATTCTACTGCACAAGCACTGTGAGAAGAGCTAGATAAAAGACCGGGAGGTCTGAAACGTCGCTCATTCCTTCTATTTTGTTAGTCCTTTTATGAAAACTGATGCAATACATTTTCCTACATTTATACTACAACAGTGAGTGCTGCAGATTTTTTTATTTTGTCAGTCTACTTTATCTCTCTCTCTCTCTCTCTCTCTCTCTCTCTCTCTCTCTCTCTCTCTCTCTCTCTCTCTCTCTCTCTCTCTCTCTCTCTCTCTCTCTCTCTCTCTCGCCACTAAGTTCTTTCAAGACTTCAGCTGTCTCACATTTTAATCTTGTCCGGAACTGTTACATACGCCCATAACATATATTATCCCTAACTGCCCATGACATGTCTGTAAATACGGGAGGTAACTCGATGTATTATTTCCTAGTAAAACATTGTACATATAATAATAATAAATAAATATCTCTCTCTCTCTCTCTCTCTCTCGAGATTGATTCTATGATTGAGTGCCCTGGACATCCGTTGTTAAATATATATAAAAAAGGTTCATTAAGATATCTCTCGAGAGTGTGATATGTGAGATATGCTGTGTGATTATGGCGTTTCTTATATTCTGATTATCGTGTCCGGTAAGGTTTGGGGACATGTTCGAGATGTGAATGCACTTATAAGTGTTCTTTATCACAACTTAATTATTTGATTTTCTTTAGGGGTTATGTATAAAAATCTTCTTGATGAAAAACTGGTAAATAAAAAAGGTGCCCACAACAGTACCAGGTATATTCTGTAAAAATGACTTTTGCTATCATTGGGATATTTTTATCTGAAAAATCTGAGGCTATATTACTTGCTCCAATATAAAAAATAGTTTTGTTGACAATGGACTTTGATAAATGATATATTTATTTATTATTATTATATGTACAATGTTTTACTAGGAAATAATACATCGAGTTACCTCCCGTTTTCACGTATGTCCTGGGCACAGAGTTATGGTGACAACACATAGTTACATTATAGAAACAGGGTTACACGTTATACAGTATTTACAGACATGTCATGGGCAGTTAGGGATAATATATGTTATGGGCGTATGTAACAGTTCCGGACAAGATTAAAATGTGAGACAGCTGAAGTCTTGAAAGAACTTAGTGGCTACTCCCAGCTCGTTTAATAGGGGCGATATCATTCTGCACTCATGTCCCCTGGAGCACTAAATGCTATCTACCACTCTGGTGCCATTGCCCCTTCGGCGCTCAAAGGGTTAAACAGTTGTAAGTGGGCCCCATGCCAAATGTTTATCTTTTATCAGGAAGATCAATGCCATCTGCAATTTCACACCGTAAACAAATATAATTGTTCATTTAATTTGAAAATAGTGAATCTGGATGAACACTTTCTATTGTGTATTTTATTCTCTAATAGTTGATGTGTATCGCAGAATAAAGAAAGGCAGTAAGTGTCGCTCCTGTTACTATCAAATAGCCCCTGACTGTATACAAACAGATGGCTGTGATTAAAGTGCTTCATTGGCAAAATCAGTTTCCAGTCCAGTGACTGTCTCACACCAAAGAGCAAAGCTCGGACATCTGCAGCGGTACCGTTGAGATCTCCTAAACCTCTCACAACTAAATAAAATGTTGCAAATCGGATGTTTTTAACAAATTTTGAATAGCACAATAATGTGAATGCATGTAAAATATTGCAACCTTTTGCCAATCAACCAAAAATACAGCCGCTAGCCGAAATACACAGGAAATACACTGTGCTATCTCAGTTTAATTAATAATCACCTATAACAAAGCTCCTTCATTCATCAGTCTCAATACCAGCAGATATTAATGAACAAAACTGACTCTGCTTCCACAGGCTTCCAATGTGAGCTTCACCGTTCGGGAGCTGCCACAGAATACTGCTCTTCCTGCCACCATGTGGTTCCAAGTAAGAAAAACCGCACGCACAAACAGATTGTGAGACACTTTAACGCCAGGCAATATTCAACGTGTGTTAGAAAATAATGACTTATCTCAGCTATGCTCAAATACTTGATCAGACTATAATGTTGTTTTTTTTCCTCTTTCATTTTCAAGATCCTTTGTTTCCATTGATTATAATTAACAGTTTCCGCACATTATCTATTTGTGCTTCCTTGTCTTTCTTTGCTGAGAAAGATGATTAGGGAACAAACACATTCGTCAGGATAGCTCTTCTTAACAGAATTAACCAATCTGTCCCTGTCTCAGCAGAAATGGGTAGGATTCTGTGAGTGACCAGGAATGGAGACATTGACTAACAGCACTTAGCGGAACAGGGTAACTAACATTATCTTCCTGCTTGCTCCATTCTAACCCTATTTCTTCCAATACGAGAGCTCTTAGCTATACTCCTATTACTATTTCCGAGAAATCAAAATTTCCAGAACAAATGCAATAAAATCTGTGGAATTTTATAATAATTTATCTTGTCTTTTTTTCTCCAGATGGGAGCAAATCAAGCATAGAAAGATGGTATAAATTACTGCCCCCCCCCCCCCCCCCACAACCTCATTCTCAAAATCACCAGGATTTCCTCCCAAAAATTCCACACCAAAAATGTACATGATGTCAAACTGGCAAATTAAGACGCACACAATTTCTGAATAAGCAAATAGCATTGGAACAAATCTTTGTAAATTGAAAACGTTTGCAGGAACACTTACTGTACAAACTAAACTGGGACATATTTGCACATCTCTACTTAACCGTGCAAGTATGTACAGCAGTCTTTAAAATAGGACTAAGAAAGTATACCAATCAGACAGTCAAACATAAATGTAAATATAAGGAGAATTATATTTACATATAACTTACCATCGAAATGAATAAAACATTAAGAACAGCCAGACGCACCACTGTAACCCTATTATACATAGAACTGTTACATGTGATCATGGCACCAATTACCGTTCCCTAAATCTTCCATTGTTTACTTTCAAATTAAGTTTTTGGTTACACTTCTGTGATCAGCCCACACATCACTTACTTGTTTTAATTAAAAAAAGTTGATCAACCAAATTAATACAGTTTTCAATCTCAGAATCCATTGGAAAAGATAAAAAAAAAAAAAATAGTTAATGAGTTTTATTAACTCTCATAGAAAAACCAAAGTAGCACTGCATCAAAGTATTGGATGTTTTATTTAGTCATTCCCCAAAGAGCAACTTACAGGAGCAATTTGGACAATGACTAATTGATCAGTGAAAGGTTCTCTGCTTCCAGTCACTGGCTGAGCAGCATGAAAAATAGCTACTAAGGGGCCTGAACTATATTCAATCCATCCCAATTAAAGAAAGTTAATTTGTATAGTAAAAATGTGCCAGTCTTTACCAAAGACATTTTAATCAGGGGAGAGTTTATTCGCTGCTGGATCATTTAAGAAACGTTTAAAGCATGTTATTGTAATAAAATATTTTTATAAGATTGTGTGGCATTGTATGTCACATTTCTTTTACCGTATCATATTTTGAGCCTTTTATATTTTGATGACTATTAACGGCAACTGAAAATGAATACACGTTGTCAGTTAGAAATGTAGAATATATTTACGCACTAAATGGTCTACAAATAGCGAGTAGAAAAGGCATTATTGGCTCCAACCAGCAATTGTGCCTGATTACAAATATATATGAATCGATTGCACATTGTGGTAAGTCTCGCTGGGCAATATTCTATAAATAATCATACAATGTTTGTGCTATAAAAATAAAAATAGACATATTGGATCAGTACTCAAACTAAATCAAAGAAAAGGAAATACGTACGTTTTCCTGTCGGTGTCACCAAGTATCTTCTTTAATGTATCAAAAAAAGCAGCAATACAGGAAAAATATCAGCACACACAAGGAAAGGAAACGTTAGCAGACACACATTATGTGTGCACAATAGAGCAACGTTTCAAGGCCTTCTGGCCCCTTCGTCAGGCTTGATAACACCTCCTTCTGAATTATAGTAGACAGGGTGAGTGCTAGTTCATTGTATTTTGTTTATGTGCTATAGAAATGGAGAGAGTATTTTTCAAATACAGGCATACCCCACTTTAAGTACACTCACTTTAAGTACACTCGCGAGTAAGTACATAACGCCCAATAGGCAAATGGCAGCTGACGCATGCGCCTGTCATCACATCCTGAACAGCAATACCGGCTTCCAACCTGTACCGAAGCTGTGCGCAAGCGGGGAGACTATAGAGCCTGTTACAAATGTGTTATTTACATCAGTTGTGCACGCATATGACGATTGCAGTACAGTACATGCATCGGTAAGTGGGAAAAGGTAGTGCTTCACTTTAAGTACATTTTCGCTTTACATACATGCTCCGGTCCCATTGCGTACGTTAATGCGGGGTATGCCTGTACAGTATATCCTTTTTTTAATCTAGTGCTAAAAACATTAGCAATTCAGTATTAAGTGATACCTTTTTCATTTGGACTAACAATTGATATTTTAGGGCAAGTTCTCTCTCTTCCTCTGAGGCAATACTGAAACACAGATCAGATAGAGGAAGTAGAATCAGAAAATATGGTAGAGGGGTAAGGAAAATAGCAAGACTGTACACTTGTAAATAAAAGCAAATAGTGGTACTCTAGGTTTATAAATAATATGTAATGGTACCCTGTATCCCCTATAACTATCACACTTCAAAGAGTAAGAAGCACAAACTCCCATAGTGTGATCCTTGGTTAATAGGGACAAAAGGTTCAAGTACTGTATCAAACGGTCTAACAAAAAAGTAGACCGTGTGGTAACAAAAAATGAATGCGAAAATCAAACAATGTAACAAAAAAACTTAGAAGAGCGAAAAAGAACACAGCCACGCGACGAAACAGGTTAATTTGGAATAATTTGATCCAGGACGCCAACCAGCGCATAAGCTATCTTGTCCCTCTGTGCAAGAACAGACTCAGTTCATTTTTCGAATACTTGACTTCACTGCGAAGATTGGAGTCAGACCTCTGCCTGATTGCTCATTCATCACAAGTGCTGTATGCTGAACCACATCACGCTTGGAGTTCCACGTCTATCCCCTGTCCTCTGCCACACCAGTACACCTGCGTGCAGGGAGAGCTCGCCCCTGTTAGAGGCACTGGAGGGTTGGAGCTCCGCTTCCTTTGGACGCTTCCCCTATACCCTTGTGCGGTGAGACAGAGACTTTACCATTGGCTAAGAACATCTGATTACCAAAGTCCATACACAGATAAGCTGTTATTTCATTTTTATCCTGTAAAGGCACTTATATATATTGATTGTGCTTTATCTTATGGAATCACAACTGTATCAGCTGCAGTTGTATTTTGTATCCACTGCTGTGTTCTTTATTTCTCTCTCCTACCTTTTTGTTAAAATGAATGAGAAAATAAGAAAATGTTGGTACTTTTTTTTTAGACCGCTTGATACTTAAACCTTTTGTTATAATAAAACAGGATCACGCTATGGGAGTTTACGCTTCTTTGTTTTTGCAGATTTCTCTTCTGAACCTGGTCGGTGTCCTTTGAGGCTACAGACTCTTCATAGGATCCTTTTCGAAGCCCCGTCTGTTTTTTTCACGTTCTTTTTAAGATTTTTTTTTATATGGGGACTGATTTCGATTGGCATTTTACACTTATTTGTTTTCACATTTTGAGCACCCACACACACTTGAGTTAGCACGATCTTTGGTGCTCTATTTCCTGCCTTCTTTGCTCACTTTCAAGACTAGCTGCAACTAATATTTATAACGAGTCTCCATCCATAATAATACCCTCTTAAAAATGTGAATGGCCTCTGTCCTTGGTTATTGGCAGAAGTTGAAAATGTTTTTAAAGCAGGTGAACACAGTTTGAATCCCAATTTATGTATTTATTAAATGTTTTACAGGAAGTACATTGAGAGTTACCTCTCGTTTTCAAGTATGTCCTGGGCACAGAGTTATGTGCATGCTCACAAGTTACTTTAGTGTGTATAACTGTGTGTTTGCTGTTCTACACACTGGCAGTGCTATGCAAGAAAAGATATATCATAACCTTGTAGCCTTCAGCTTCCCCTCTCCATTATTTTCCCTCCCCAATCAAATGTTGCCCCTTAGTATGGACTAACCACAAATACTGATAAAACGCTCGAATAGCGCAAAACACGTTGGAGGGTCTTTGACCTCCTTTTTTGTGATGTTTCAATAAATGTATATTTTTACCATGAACTGGCCTGGCTGCCTTTGGTTGTGCGCTGCTGATTTTTGCACATTTCACTTAACCACAGACACCAAATTGGAGGTTAAACAGCCACAGCTTTATTATCCACGATGTTATACACAAACATTGTAACTCCCACTTTACCCTGCCAGAGTACTCAAGCCTTTTGGCAAACCAAAAGCACCCCGCTGTGACCCCATAACCCAGCCAGGTAATATTTATTTATTTATCAAATGTTTTACCAGGAAGTAATACATTGAGAGTTACCTCTTGTTTTCAAGTATGTCCTGGGCATAGAGTTAAAATGACAAATAATACATGGTTACAAATACAGTTACCTGGTTACAAATACAGTTACATGGTTACATACAGTTGCATGCACAGTTAGAGAAGATGTATATTATAGGCTTATGTAACAGTTACAGACAAGATTAAAATCTGAGACAGCCTTAGTTTTGAAAGAACTTAAACTGGTGGCGGATGTGAGAGTCTCCGGTAGGTTGTTCCAGTTTTGGGGTGCACGGTAAGAGGAAGAGGAGCGGCCGGATACTTTGTTGAGCCTTGGGACCATGAACAGTCCTTTGGAGTCAGATCTCAAATGATAAGTGCTGCATGTGGTAGAGGTGAGGAGCTTGTTCGGATAGATGGGTAGCTTGCCCAGAAAGTATTTGAAGGCAAGACAGGAAAGGTGAACTTTGCGCCTAGACTCGAGTGATGACCAATCTAGTTCTTTTAGCATTTCGCAGTGATGTGTGTTGTAGTTGCATTGGAGAACAAAACGACAAATTGAATTGTAGAGGGTGACAAGTTTGCTAAGGTGGGTTTGGAGTGCCGAGCCATATATTATGTCTCCATAGTCGATAATTGTCATTAGCATCTGCTGTGCGATACGCTTTCTGACTAGCAGACTTAGGGAGGACTTGTACCTGTAAAGTACACCTAGTTTGGCATAGGTTTTGGATGTCAGGGTATCAATGTGCATTCTGAATGTTAAGTGGGAGTCAAACATATGCCCAGGTATTTAAACTATTTAAAACTAGTAACAGGAGTTAGGGTGGTGTTCGTGTTGGTTCTGATCTGGAGCTCAGTCACTGGAAGCTTTAAAAATTTAGTCTTGGTCCCAAATACCATTGTTACAGTCTTGTCAGTGTTTAAAAACAGTTTTTTTGGGAAATCCAGTTTTCGAGTCTCAAAAAGTCAGACTGAAGTATGTGTTCAAGGTCAGAGAGGCTAGGGCTGTGTTCATACTGAATAGGATTGTGTCATCTGCATACATGTGTATTGAAGCTTCCTTACAAGCTGTGGGAAGATCATTGATGAACATACCCAGCACCTGGCTCCTTCTAAATTAATCAACCACACTGAGGCATCACCCATGTCACTCTCTTTAACTGCCTCGCATGGGTATCAAAATATCACACCAACCACAATGATATGGTTTTATCCCCCCCAAATAAACCAACTTTACCGCAACTGTGACAAAATACCCACAAATACTCCAAATATGTCCCCAACACCAACTTGACAGTACATTACATACTCATGTCATAAACTTTACAATATAAATAACGTTTATTTTTTTTTAATTAAATAGCATACCCCAATCGCATCACATCTGTAACCCCCCTCCCCCCTTTGGGATTACAGGGCCTTAAAGTGTTAACTGTGTGGACCCACACAGAGTATCACCCCATTACCATCACATTGTGCTGGTTGACTAGGCAGAATCATAGCCCGCTCTCTTCTTCCCAGTGATAGTGATGTCATGATAGGTTATATACAGAGAGGAGAGGCTTCTAGAAGGTTAGGTTCCTGGGAGGTGTAAGTGGAGGAGCCTCATTTATATATAAGTGGAAATAGGTTCAAAGTAAGTAGATAGATAAGTATACAATGATATCCCTGTTTGTTGTTTTGAATTTAGGGAAGTGCCTATCTAGGTAGGGTCAATAGCCATGACCGGGTTGAAGATAACAGGCTCACATAGGGGTAGCCTGTGTCCCTTTTGGCTTACCCCAACAGTAGCCCTGGGACTGAGTTGGATTAACAGTGATAAGAGCCCACTATACATTACAGTGCCTGGATACTGATCCAGAAGGAACAAGGTGTAGTCAATGGCTAAAGGGATACCCCCGGCTACCTCAGCACCAGAGTGCTACATGTGAGGTATGCTGTACAGTGTGCCGGGATGATGATCCCCCAGATTTACTGGGTCCCTGGAAGTACAAAGAGGCATTGACCCTACGTGAGAGATTGTCACCAAAGAAGGTAACAGTACTGCACAAATCCCAGTTCAAAGAAAAGCTCCTCTTTAGGAATGTATGCATGTATCTGGGGAAGATATTGAATATGCACAGACAGTAAATAAATTATACCTGTCCTGCAGCTATAAAATTCCTGGTGCCCATCATTTCCATCTGACACAACCTACGCAGAGCAGTACCCTGACAAGTTACAGACTGAGCTAAGCAATGTACATATACATTATATATATATTTTGATATAGTATACTCATTAAGAGCCGGGCAAGGTGGGTTACACATAATTCACAAAGGAGGGATAGTGTGGGAGAACTCTTCCCTATCCAAGCAGCGCGTGACTTCCTGTCCATACTTCCTCCTCGTCATATAACTGCTCCCAGCCCCTCCTCTCCCTCTGTCAAGTCAACCACCACCCCCAACGCCTCCTAGCCTCAGTTCCTCAAGCTTAGCTTACCTAGGAAAAGAGAGGATGGGCAGCAGAAGAAACCCAGTCCACTGACCACTAGAAAGGGGGAAACTTTTCACCCACACTATCCAAGGGAACATGGCAGTGGCGGTTTTAAAATCCAACGCCCCTGGGCACATACCGTGGTGCTGCCCGGGCTGCCTCCCCGTGGAGCGCCACCCTCCTACTTCTTCAGCATCACAGCATCAAATGATGCTGCAACATCACACGGTGTCACATTGTCAAGGCAATGCGACATCACATGATGTCTCAGCATCATTTGACGCCGCAATGCTGAAGAAGTAGGACGGCAGTGCTGCAGAAGAAGGTAAGAACTGTACAGAGGCCTCACGCTCTCCCCCGGGAATCAGTGCGGAAGAGAGCAGGGCCTCTGTATATGGGGGGCAGGGAAATTTTCCGCCCCAACATTTTGCCACCCTAGGCCCAGCTCTAATGGGAAATCCACCACTTGAGCTTGGTAAGGGGCTCGGCACAGTGGTCATCTCACCCTCTTCCATAACTGCTAGGCGCTCTTTTCATAGGCATTCATATTAATAGGTGATTCCTTTCAACATTCACAACTTCAGGCACTTACATATTCTCTGTGCTAGGGAAATTTTAATTCATATTACTTAAAAATATGACAAATAGATAGTCTATCAGCATCATTACTGACTTCACTGTGTTGATTTGGAATCGGATTTTTCCTCTGTGAACACGAGCTTCAGTCTTAAATGACTCTTGTTCTTGACAAGCTGTTTTTTTGCTATTTGTTCAGAGCAGGATAAGTAGAAGCATGTGTTTGTGCGAATCCTATGTTATTTTCAGGATATGATGACATGCTAAGTACCATGGCTTAAAAATCTTTATTCATGTTTTAAAACATGGATTTTCAAGATCACAGAAATCTATTTACTGGAAACCTTCATTGCAAAAATGTATTCCCCCGCATACCAAAACAAAATAAAAGCTATGTGTATTGTGTAAAAAAAATCCCATTAATGTTCCAGCCATGTGGACAGAAACAAAGCATATCAATGTAGGCTTTTTCATATTACAGCTCAACCCCCTTATAATGCTGTGCTTGGGGTCCAAAGTATCACATTGCACTATAAGCGGATCGCGTTAGAAATAATGTACAATTATATGCATTATACAATAAAGTATTTAAGATACCAATAATCGTGTTGTGAAGTATTCATGAATACGAAAATTGGGAGCCACGCTTGCATCGCGTTATAAGCGGATTGGCGTTGTAATGGATCGCGTTATAACGGGGTTGAGCTGTATATGTTAATTTAAATGCTACAGATCGATGGGCCATCATCTTCTTTTTTTTTGTATGATTCTGGGCACAAGTATATTTCCTGCATTTCCCACGGTATCATGTACAATCAGCTGTCAATGCTTAGAAATGTTTGGAAGATGGTGAAGTCCGCATGCACACTTTCCAGTCTCCACCGCCTCATTTATATTGACATCTTTATTGGATGAACATTTGTATAGAAATGCATAATATAGATGAGATTTCCACCCATGTTGAATAAATGACAGCATGCTCGATCTGGACTATTCTTAAAGGAATGTGGTTTTTCACAGTATTTAGGCACTTGTTACATTTTGAATATTGAGCATTCAATTAATTAGAGTTAATTATATACTGTGTAGGTGGTGTAAATAAAGATAGAGAGGGAGGTTAGAGGGTAGGATAATGATGAATAATAAATGACGTGACAGTTCAAGACCGCAATCAGGCCAAGGTTAATAAACATCTTTCCCAAAGGGAGGTCTAACTCCTAAAAAAAAAAAAACTTTAACCGCTGTGTGGTGAGTAAGAAGCTTTAAGTGATAGTCAAGGTCAAGATTTTGCAACGTGCAAGAAAACACATGAGCACCTTTGTTACTTAAATCAACTGGTGTTGGGCAGCAGGTATGTTCCTAAAGATCTGTAAAATAACATACCTGTACCTATGCACCTTCCACAGCTTTTGCATCTTTCATTTAATATGTAGATAAGAACAAGTTAGAAGTGGTTTGTGCACTGATTACGGGCTAATTTGATCACATTAGCATGCAGGAGATGTCATATAAGATTACTCGTCAGTGAAATATCTTTAAAAAAAAAAACCTCAATATTTATCTACTAAATCATCAATCACACACTCATTTCTTAGTTATTAGAAAATCACAAATTCCACCATGTCACATTACAAATAATCCATCCACAAACAAGAAAAACAAAATATAAATCATAATAATAACCATATATAAATGGATACTTTTTTACTTACCATAAGTTTTATATATATATATATATATATATATATATATATATATATATATATATATATATATGCAAATACAACTGTATGCTCATCTGCATGTCTTAGGCAGGAATATATATATATATATATATATATATATATATATATATATATATATATATACATACATATACATACATATACATGACAGAGACCCAAAAAAGGTCCGCAGTACTCACAAAATGTTGTCAAATGCAAAAAAGGTTTTAATAGAACATCACAAGCATCAGGGATAGTAACAGCAAAAAATGGAGCGACGTTTCGGACCTCCCGGTCCTTTCTGGTTTGTTCAGATGCAACTTTGCAAACCTAAGCCGTGCTGCCATGTTCTTTTAGAGAGAAGAGGCTTCCTCCTTGCAACCCTTCCAAACAAACCTTACTTGTTCAGTCTTTTTCTAATTGCACTGTCATGAACTTTAACATTTAACATGCTAATTGAGGCCTGTGGAGTCTGAGATGTAACTCTTGTTTTATTTTCAATTTCTCTGAGCATTGCACAGTCTGACCTTGGGGGTATCTAGCCCCCTCATTGCTGCATTGCTGTGCTCCGTTTTCTTCCGTGAGGATATCCTGTTGTTTGCCTGTTTCAACGTGATGCACGCCGTGGGATTCACCGCACAAGACAACTCTCCACTGTGAGTACCCCCATTAGCTCATAACGCTTTGGGAGTCATATACTTTGTGTCTTCTCTCCAGGGGAAAGTTATATACTGTATACTGGGAGGTCAGAGATTTGTTACTGACTCTCACCAACAAAGCACAGTTTTCCCCACATCTTAGGAGATATGAATAGAGACACTGTTCACATATACATTTGCAGAGAGTGGTGTTGACCTGTTCTCCTCATTTAGAGGGTATACTGTATACTAATTGGATGCCTAGAGACTCCCTACAGCTGAGCACGGTGCACTAGGAACGCTGTTTCCTAGTATCCATAAAAATGACCTTGGGGTGAATTTGCTGGGACGTCCACTCCTGGGAAGATTGGCAATTGTCTTGAATGTTTTCCACTTTTGAATAATCTTTCTCACTGTAGAATGATGGACTTTAAATTGTTTGGAAATGGCCTTATAACCCTTCCCAGATTGATGGGCAGCAACAATTGCTTCTCTAAGTTTATTGCTTATGTCTTCCCTCCTTGGCATTGTGTTAACATGCACCTGAATGCTCCAGACCAGCAAACTGCTAAAAATGTGGCTTTTATAGAGGTGGTCACACTTCCTGATGATCAATTTATCAAGAGCATTTGATTAGCAGCACCTGTCTGCTACTTAGCATCTTAATTCCTATGGAAGCAGTAAGGGTGTACTTAGTTTTTCACACACAAATTCTCCATTTTGGCTTTATTTTTGTTAAATAAATCATGACACGGTGTAATATGTCATGTGTTGTTGTTCATCTGAGGTTGTATTTACCTAATTTTAAGACCTACTAAGGAACAGATGATTGTTATTATGTCCTGATATGTAAAACCATGGAATTCAAACAGGGTGTACTTTCTTTTTCACACCACTGTATATATAACTCCAAAAGGGAGTTTTAGGCCTAGTCTTATTATGCCAATAAACAGACAAAAAAACGTTATGGTGAAAAAATGACCAAAACCCTCCATCATACATTGTACGGCAAATAAAAATACCACTTGTGAGCACATTCACATCTCATGCAGGACCTGTCTGAGACATGCGAATGTGCTCAAAAGTGGTATTTTTTATTTGATGCACCAATAAATAAAAAAATCTCCTGAACAATGGTGTTGTTTTATTATTGAGAATAAAATGTAGTACTCAACAAATTCACTGAATGAATGTTAGTATTTTAGGAGATATTATATTTTCGAGCATGCCTAATAAAGACCTCCAATGACAAGGATCCTAGTGTGACAGTATTTATGGTCCATCAAAAATAAAATGCACGTTAGGTGGGATAGAAGTCTGTTTGAAGGAAGTATTTTTTAATATATCTTGATCTCGGAGAGTTTGCTGTTTGAGAGTGTAGTGCTTAAGAATGAAGACCAAAGTTTTAGTAGCTGTATTGGATCTGAAAAAATACAGATTAATTGTAGTTTTTAGTAACTTGTGTAGCCCTTGTACCCCTCCCCCCTAGTGAGATTGGGGTCTGCTTCTCTTGCTACTCCATATTTGTGGTGGTGCGTACCTGTGTGGCAACAAGAGGGGTGAGTGCTCAGCGGTGTTGTGGGGAGAACAGGACAGGCTTTACATGGTACCTTATTCGTGGTTGCAGCGCCTCCAGTCAGCATGGATCCTCTGGATGGAAGGAGAGTCCATACTGACACCTATCTAGATATCTAGATCCTCAGACAGTGAATCACACTGATGATGGTACCATGGTGTTTATTGGCAGGTACAGATCTCACAGCATTGCATATCTTTCCATTGTTAGGCCTGGGGATGGTAAAGGTACTCCTCCTGAGGTCTCCTAGTGATACCCAGGGTAGATGGTACTCACTCCACAGGGGGAGGATAGAGAAACCCCTACTTTTGTAAGAGTGCCAGTATTTATACCCTTTGGGCGTGACTGTAACTCTGTCTCATAACAAGACAGATCTGGATACTGATAGGCCTTCACATCCAGTAGGTGGCCCAATCAGTATCCACGCTTCAGGCTGACACTCTCTAGCTGTTGCTAGGCCCGCTCTTAGATATATCAATGTCTCTAAGGCGGCAAAAGCACACAGGGCCTTTCTGAAGGAACTAACCCATCCACTGCCTGCACCTAACAGGACTTACACTGGTAGGGCTCAGGAAAAGAAGTAGCGGCCGGAGGCTAGGCTACACTTATAATAGATCTACATGAGAGCTCTTCACAATTATGTTATAGTGCAGTGGTTTTCAACAGGAGTTCCCAAGAATTCATGGGTTCCCGGGCCTCCTAAAAGGGCTCCCTTTAATTTTCAGGTAAATTTTTTATCAACTACAGAATAATTTACAATACATCTGATCTCAGACGCGCTATTAGAGAGGGTTGGGGTTCCTTACAATGCATCTGATCTCAGCTGCGCTATTAGACGGGTTGGGGTTCCTTACAATGCATCTGATCTCAGACACACTATTAGAGAGGATTGGTGTTCCTTACAATGTATCTGATCTCAGGTTTTTGCAGCATTTCTCATTATAATTATATGGTTCCTTAACCAAAAAAAAAGGTTTAAAACCACTGCTCTAGTGTATACAGGCTTTTAAAATCTCACTCATTAACTTATTTCACGAGAAACAAAATTGTCAAATGTGCTGGGTTTATCTTTATCTGCCTCTCTGTCGATCTATATGAAAATAAATGTTTCAGCCCCTTTGCTGACAGATGGGCCTGCAACAAAAGGTTGATCTTATACACGTCCTTAGCTTCCAGCCTAAACAACTATTGTGTAAAAGTAGACTTAAATAAAAAAAAAAAAATACACAAAACTACCATACAAAGTACATTTTATAATCGCAGTACTTGAGTATATCACAATACCAGTTTTAATGGTTGCCATGGACGGCATGAAGAGAACTGATGACATGCAGTGCATTAAAATACGCACATCTGGACTGTAAATAGATAGCTCGATATGCTGTATTCACATTCCGTTTACTTTGTCCTACATCCTGCCTTGGCAGAGCCGAGCTTCTTAACACAGAATTAGTGGGAGGGCTGCAGGGAGTGTGCTGCACACGTGCTGAGCAGAATAAAGCCCTATTGGGATGTAAAGTGTGCAGGAGCCATGGTAATTGTGACTGCATGTGCCTCGGGCATTGTTCAAGTGTCTTTAGCATCATGGCGTTGTGGGCTTCTAACTACAAAGTGGGCTGGGTAATAAAGGGGATTGTGTGATAAGGGTCTTAAAGGAGGTTAAACTCTGGTTAATCTTTTCTTTTCACTCTCTCGCTCTCTGCTGAAAGCGTGGTGCTCTCTTACATAGAGGCAGCAATTAAGACCAGCAATTAAGTTCATTATGTGGGTAGTAGTTCGGTTTAACAACATAACCTAAATACCCCCAAAAAATTGTGTAAAGAAAAAACTATAATACTTCTCAATAGATGCTGTTTAGTTATTATATGCTAATGTTAATATATTGTATTTTATGTCAATTGCAAAACTTTTTAGGATATACAGTAATTAAACGTGAGCCAAAAAAAGTCACGTACATGATCAATTTTCCTTTAAACGTATTAATCCACTTGTATAATATAGCAATCTACATTAATATCATCAATTATTTATTGATCACATTTCTGATATTGTCTTCTACATTACAATAAGGTTTTACTACCAAATCCTTTATAACATCATATATGTATACATACGTGTGTGATATATATATATATAGATATATATATATGCAAATATAGCTGTATGCTCATCTGCATGTCTTAGGCAGGTCTGCAACCCCGCCTTTCCCCATTATCACCCAGCATACAGCACTTCCACTGCAGCAAGGGATTCTGGGAAATGACATGCAAATGAGCACACAGTGTCACTTTTTGCCTCAATAACCATTTTTAACATGGTTCCCTATAGGCTTAAGCTTGCTGCATGGTCACAGCTATATATATGTATATGCATTTTGAATATGTATTTATATTGTCTGTATATTTGGAGCAATGAGGATAAGAGACGCCTGCAGCTGCTGTACCTGGAAGATCATTGGGGAGCCTTTCATCCAGCAGTTGATAGACACAGCCTCATGAAAATGATGATGTATATTTTCAAGGTTTATCGTCACTGCAGTAATCGGTAATTTCATATTAGGAGAGGTCACAAAATATGTGCACCCTAAACATCTCCTCACATGCTAAATCCAACTCTTTCACCTCTATCATCCTCATTACATTCAGACTTCTGTGAAGCTCCTGGTAAACTAGCCATACCACCTTTCTGCGCAATCCTTGATATAGGAGCTAGAACGTTTTAATTTTAACAAAGGTGCTGTTAAAACTACTGCTGCCAGACGACTTCCGGTGACGTCACTGTGGATGGCTGACTAGGAACAGAGCTCCTGGCACCCTCGTACGAAATTGATTAGAACGAGCTTACCCCCCCAGTACAAAAACAACCCAAAAGTGTACCAAACCTCCCCACGACATTGAGGGAATGGATGCGAAACAAAAACGGGTCCAGAACCCCGTAACAAAGTTCTTCCAGCCCGCGCAGAAACAGCCGGTGTCGAATCCTGAAATCCAAGATGGCGCCAAGAGCCGGAGCACGCTGCGGGGCACACGCTACTAGCTCAATTTGAAATTGAACAAGATGGGCTGAACAAGGAGTTCTTCGAGTCCCTCTTCCTCAGGATGAGGAGGGGGTTCCAGGAGGACCTAGCAACGGCCCTGGACGGTCAAAGATCTGACCTGAGCTCCCTCACCAAGAGAACAGAAGACCTAAAGGCTAAAATGGACGGGGCCCTCACAGCTCAATCCAACACGGAGGATGACATGGCCAGGCTTGGCCATGCAATTAATGATCTGAAGGATGCCCTTGAAGACCAGGAATACAGGGAGCATAGGCAAAACTTACGCATTAGAAATAACCCTGAATCCGTGTCCCCTGATAACCTCCAGCCCTACCTCATGAAAACCTTCCTACAGCTGGTCCCGGACTTGTCGGAACACGACCTACAGATGGAGCGGGCCCACAGGGCCCTAGGACTCAAGTCCCCAGACTCGAATCGGCATAGGGACGTCGTGGTGAAGCTGCACACTTACTCCGCAAAGGAAAGGATAATGACAGCCAGCAGAGGAGTAGCAGATCTCCGAGTAGAAGACTCCAGCATTCAAATCTTCAGTGACCTCTCCAAGGTCACTATTGCCAGATGGAAAGAAATGAAACCCCTGAGAGACCGGGGAATCAAATACAGATGGGGCTTCCCCTTCAAACTAGTGGTCCTCAGAAACGGCCGATATTTTACTATATCTGACCCTGAGGACTCTCTAGACTTCCTAAAAGCCCTTGGCCTGCACCCCCAGCAATATGCCGACCGAGCCCCTCGAGTTCCAGCAGACCGGACCAAGCAGAGACCCCTCATGCATCGCAGCGCATTGCTAACCAAAGACCCCACTGAGGACTTCCTATCCTGTCTGCCCATGCCGATGGAAGAAGCCTCACTAGCCGCTCAAGAACCCTCCTCTCTGTCCAGCTAATTGACCCCCTCGACCACCAGAGTATCCCAAAAAAGTTCCTGCTCTTGAACTCCCACAAACTCCAAAACATCAACCCGACCAAATGCTTTCCCTCCCCCCCCCACCCCCCTCCCTCCATGCTCCCGTCCCCACCACGCTCTCGCCACCACCGCCCCCTTCGTTCCTGTAAGAAAGATTCCCAACGAGCCCCCCCTGTCCCCCCTCCACCCTCCCCACTCAACACTCACCGTTGCTCCCCGGTCCGCTTGCTCGTAGCTGCCCCCGCCGATCCGGTCCAGGCGACCAGTTCGGGAACCGAGCCGACACGATCCCGAACAATCTACAAACAAGAAGCCCTCCCCCGATCATCCCCCACACCCCCACCACCGCCTCCCACCCCTCTATCCCCCCCCTCACCTGAATACCCCCATGCCCCTTCCCTCCTCACCTCTTTTCCACAACTGCACCCCTGCCAGCAGCCCCCTCCCAACCGGCCCCATGCCACGTCTATTCCTCTGCATCCTCCCTACCTCCACACTGACCTGAGCGATCCTTCCACACCCCAGCCCCAGCAACCTTCCTTCACCTCCCAAGTCCCTCCTCATCCCCATCTCAGAATTTAACTTACCCTGGACATACCCTCGGTCCGATCGATAACGAAAGAAGAGAAGCTCTCCCACACGGCGCTCTGCTCGATGTCCTGCCCCTCCCTCCCGTGGAGGTGCGGAGAATTCCTACACCTCTATGTCCAGCCTAGGGGGAGCCAGCGTGCGGTCTCCCACGGGGACAGACCCAGCATACCTGAAACGATGCAGGAGAGATGAGTCGGCCCCCCCTGCGGTCAATCACTGCGAAGGCCCCACGAACCCCTGAAGAACTTCTGTGTGTAGTCCTCCCCCCACCTATATCACAAGGACTGTGCCAACAAACAGCCAATACAGAGACACGTTAAGGGCAGGTCGTATGTAAACATAGTTCCCTGTTCCCATTCTCCACTCCCCCCCCCATGGACCACTGCCCCCCCTCCCCTTCCCTCCCATCCCCCCCAAGCCCCCTCCTCCCACCCTCTCTTTTCCCCTCCCCCCATCCTCCCCTTCTCCCCACCCCCCCCCCACCTCTCCCCCACCCCCCCTCTCCCCCCACCCTCCCCCCCTTCACCTTTCCCTCCCCCCCTGTCCCCCTCCTCCTCCCCCCCTGTACCCTCCCCCCGCCTGCCACCTGTGGTGTTATCTGAGGAAACACCCCCCCCCCCCCACCACCACCATGATTCAATATACATTATTGGAAATATGGTGCCGCAGAGTATATACTTCCCTCATGATGTCTCCCGATACACTTCATTCCGGCAGGAGATCCCCCCCCCCTACTTCCCCACCTCCGCATAGGCCCTTCCCTCCTCATAAGCTGATCAAATATTGTGTCACTACGTACCCGTCAAGAACCCTCAAATCTGCACAACAAATGTTTAAAAGTGTTTCATATCCAATGTATGTTTTTACAAAGTTTTTCGCAAATGTATCAAACTGTTATACATGTGGTTATACCACCCCATCCTCCTCCCCACCCCTCCCCCCCACCCTTCCCTCCTCCCCCTCTCCCCCCTTCCTCCCCCCCCCCATGATTAACATTATGCAATTACAAAGGTATTCACAATTGTTCCTAACTGTTAACCACATGTATATATCTCCCACCCCTCCCCCCCCTCTCCCCTCCCTCCCCAGCCATAGACCCTCTACAGGCCTAAAGGATAAGGTTCTCTGTTAATTGGTTGAAGATTGGCTATTTACCCACTTTTTAATGCCTTCCTGCCCTACCTAACCCCACCCCCCACTCGTGCACTCCCTCCCTCTCCTCCCCACCTAACCCCCCATTTCACACCACCACTACACGGTTCAGAAACAACAGTTTTATTGTTATTGTTCTATCGATGTGTCTATATGCTTCCCACCACGCTCCCCTACCGCTGCTCTACGCAGTTCCCCCCATGTACCAAGTAAGGAGGGTGTCCGACCTCAGATTCCTGTCTTGTGCCATGTTTGGTGTTCCAGGAAGCTCTTCAGGGGTTTTTGATCCCCTTTCCTTTTTCACTACGGTGACCAAGGAGCCTTTTTATGGGCTCCCTCAACGCCCACAATCTCTTCCTTCCTCATGTGTCTCCCCACCTCCCCCCCACACCTTCCCCCCCACCCCTCCAATCACATCCCCGCCTATCAGCCGTCTCCACCCCCCCCCCCCAAGACCCAACAGGAGTCTTACGACTTCCCCGATGCCCCTTCACAGAGGGCCCACAAACCCCCGTCTTGGGATAAGTACGGGGCCTAGAGTATATACAGTAGCTCTGTAAACAAAACATTTTTATAATGTCTTCCATCAAAATTATCTCCCTTAATGTAAAAGAGCTTAACTCAGTTAAAAAAAGAAAACTAGCACTCCAAGAACTTAAAAAAAACAAAGCAGACATCATTTTTATTCAAGAAACTCACTTCAACTCCTCCGAACCCCCAAATACGTTTAAGAATACCTTTGCCCAGGCTTTTTTCGCATCCTCCCCAAACAAGAAAAGAGGAGTGGCTATCCTGACCAAAAATAATGTCCCTTTTCCTCTAACAGAAATAACACGAGACCCAGATGGAAGATTCCTGGTCTTACAGGGTACCCTCTCGGGATCCCCTATCTCCTTCATCAACATATACGCCCCCAATGAGAACCAAGTCTCATTTCTCCAAAAGTTATTAGACTCTCTAGATCAGGCTTCATTAGCTTCACTAGTTTTAGCCGGCGATTTCAATATGGTCCTCTCCCCTGATCAAGACAAATCCACCACACTGACAACCCCCCACACTGCCCAAACTCAAAAAAAGGCCAAAAAGTTTCGAGAAATTTTACAAAATTTCTCCCTAGTGGATATCTGGAGGACCCAGCACCTGGGTCAGAGGGACTACACGTTCTTTTCAGCTCCTCATCAGTCTTACTCGCGGATCGACTATTTTCTAGGCACCAATAATGTTCTCCAGGCATGTTCCCAGTCCAATATAGGCCCAATTACATGGTCTGACCATGCCCCTGTCGAATTACCCTCTCTCTACCCTTCGTAAAAAGCAGCACATATAAATTGAAGCTAAATGATTCGCTCCTCAATGACCCGAAAATAGTTCAGACAATTAGACAAAAATTATCCTAATTTTTCGAAATAAATAGAGGATCAGTTTCAGCATCAGCAATTCTCTGGGAATCACATAAAGCCTCAATAAGAGGGGATCTTATCTCAATGGCCTCCTATAAGAAAAAAATGAAACTCAAAATACAAAAAGAGCTAACAGATAAGATCCTGAATCTGGAGCAATACTCGACAAAACAAGATCGGAATTGAAACAAACACAACTTGAAGAGGTAGAGAGGGTGTTGAAATGGACCAATCAAAGGTTCTACGACAGGGGCAACAAAGCAGATAGACTTCTGGCCGCAAAATTGAGAGGCATAAAAGTTAAATCACTAAGATACGCACCCAAAACAGCCAGATCTCCTTCGTGGAAAAAGAAATTGCCCAACAATTCGCCAAATTTTATGAAGAACTGTATAACCTTCACCTCCCAGATCAACAACAGGATAGCGCCAAAATAGCCTCACACTACCTAGCAAAGTGCAACCTGCCCTCTCTTATGGAGGTGGAGTTAGAAAAACTAAACCAAAAAATCTCACAAGAAGAACTAACCCAGGCCATAAGCTCCCTTAAATTAGCCAAGACCCCTGGACCAGATGGCTTCTCCAACTTCTATTACAAAACGTTTGTGTCGACTCTCTCCCCCTACCTCCAAGACACATTCAACTCCTTTCTGGAGGGTGAACCGATCCCAGACACAATCTGGGCCACCAACCTAGCCATAATCCACAAGGAAGGAAGGGATGCGCTACAATGCGGTAGCTACAGACCGATCTCCCTACTTAACACAGACCTTAAACTCTTCAGCAAGATCTTAGCAACCAGACTAAACCCGATTCTCCCCAGACTTATTCACATTGATCAAGTGGGCTTTGTTTCAGGAAGACAGGCCTCTGACAACACCCGCAAAATTGTTGATATTAATGACCATGTGCATCTCAATAAATTCCAAGCCATGATATTGAGCCTTGATGTTGAGAAGGCATTTGACCGAATCAAATGGTCCTTCCTCGACCAAACCATGCTTAAATTCGGTTTCACAGGCCCTTTTTTAGAGGGAGTTTGCGCCCTCTATCAAAACCCCACAGCATATCTTACATTACCAGCCGGACAATTTAACCCAATCCCAATCAAAAATGGAACTAGGCAAGGCTGCCCCTTGTCCCCACTATTATTCGCAATCACAATCGAACCACTAGCGGCCCAAATCAGAGCCGAACCAAGTATCAAAGGTATCCCGATCGCAGACACGGAATATAAAATCTCCCTCTTTGCGGACGACGTAATCTTGACCCTCGCTGACCCACACATATCCCTCCCTAACCTTCAAAAATTACTAGATCAATTTAGCCAGGTCTCTGACTACAAGGTTAATATGGACAAATCGGAAGCGCTTAACCTTTCCCTACCAGAACCTGTCTGGAGACTACTGCAGTCTAACTATAAATACAGATTGAACTCTTATCACATAAAATATTTAGGAGTAAAGATAACCAACACTTACAAATCACTTTACCAAACAAAATATCCCCCTCTATTTGATCAAATTAAAAAAGATCTCGACTCATGGAACAACCACTAAATCTCCTGGTTTGGCAGATTTGTTTCCTGTAAAATGAATATCCTCCCCCGTTTACTGTACTTCTTCCAAACCCTCCCAGTAACAATACCTTTATCAGAATTGAAAAATATACAATCCCACATAGTCCGATTTATTTGGAAACGGCGTAAACCCAGGGTCCCGAGGTCGGTTATGCTATCCTCAAAGACGAGGGGGGGCTTGGGCGCTCCTGACGTGATCAGATACTATCAAGTAGCTCAACTACGCCAGGCGGTGGTCTGGAATAATCCCCCGACTTCTAATTGCTGGTTGGCAATAGAATCTTATCACGCATCCCCCACACCCCTCCCAGTTATCCTATGGTCCCAAGCAAACAAAGAAAAACGAACCCAGAAATTCGAACTGGGAGCAATGAGATGCACATGGTCCATTTGGCTTAAAAACAAAGGGAAGTATGGCCTATCATCATCCCCTTCTCAACTCACCCCTATCTTCGGAAACCCAGAATTCCCACCTGGGTGCTCCCGTAATCAATTTGGTGAATTCCAGCACCTAAATATTAGAATGGTTGCAGATCTGCTGAAGAAAGAGGAAATTCTGTCCTTCCAAGAGCTCCAAGATAAGTATCACTCACACGACCTTCACCTGTTTAAATTTTTACAAATCAGACATTTTATTCGAGCTCTCTCCCAAAACTCTACATTTCCCGCCCTGACCAAATTTGAATCCCTCTGCCTCAAAGGCGAGTACCAAAAAGGACTAATATCCGAGATTTACAGGGGGATAGAGTCGACACTCCCCCCCCCCCCGTCCCATTCCTATATGCAAAAGTGGACAGCTGATCTCAACCTCCAGATGGACATGGAGGACTGGGAAGATGTCTGGGAATCAGCTACCAAAACATCAATTTGCACCATAACAAAAGAAAATATCTATAAAATCCTATTCCAATAGTACCTGACCCCGAGCAGACTGAGCCAGATCTTCCCCGGCACCCCAGACCTGTGCTGGAGGGGATGTGGTCAAAGGGGAGACATGGCCCACATTTGGTGGTCATGTCCGGAGATCCAGAAGTTCTGGACCAGAGTTCAGAAACTTCTCCATGAAACCCTTGGACTGGAAGTCCCTTTAAACCCTCTGACATATGTGCTGGGAAAACCAATAGGAGACCTCCCTTCCCCATTATCCAGGTTGACCTCCTCTATCCTGACAGCCGCCAGGTGTTCAATCGCAGCGGCTTGGAAACAAATAAAAGCACCCTCCAGAAGAACAGTTGTTAATAGAATAAACACGGTTATGAGCATGGAAAGGCTCACAGCTATCTTAAAGCAGAAGATGCCCCAATTCTACAAAACCTGGGAACTATGGCCAGGCGCCGGGGCCCACCGCTCCTTCAGATCCTGGCCCTAGCTTGAGCCCCAACGGGACAGACAGGAACGGAGTCGACTGAACCACCATCTCCCACCAATCCCCCCCCCCCTCTCATGCCTCCCCCTTCTCTCTTTGTCTTTCCCATCTCTCCTCCTTCCTTTGTCTTACCTTTTACCTATCTCTAAAACAAAGAAAAAGGTTTATTGGATTCGACTTGTACAACCCGCAGTCATATGCCTATGACTTCACTGCTAATTATATAATGCTATTATTTTCTGAATTTCTGTTACAAGTCCCCAATAAAGGAAAAAGATTGTTAAAAAAAAAAAAAGATAATGTGACTGCCTTTAGATCTGACATCATCTTCTTTTCATTTGCTATATTTCACTGAGAATATTTATGTCCAGCTTTACCGTAACTCATATGACGGGACCAAACCAATTGTTTTATAATAAACTAAGTAGCAGCCAGGGATTCTGGGTAATGACATGCAAATGAAAATAAATAAATAAATAAATAAAAACTACTGCTGCCAGAGCCTCACAATGTTATGTAGCTGCTTACACTCAGGGTTTGGGGACTGTGCAATACAGACAGCACCTGCAAGAATGTAAACTTTTACCTGTTAACCCTTTACCTGTGAAAGGGACCTAGAACACCTGTTACTTCTGTAACAATCGTGGGAATAAAAGGTCTCCTTTCCTTAAAAAAAATAAGATGATTCATTGTTGCTAATCTTTGATGTAACATTACACTGCAGTACTGTATGTCTGATTCTTTCATATTCTCAAATAACATCACAAATCATTCAATCTAAGATAACTACTACCACTTACTATACCTACCTGAGCTAAGTATATCACTTACTATACCTACCTGAGCTAAATATATCACTTACTATACCTACCTGAGCTAAATATATCACTTACTATACCTACATGAGCTAAATATATCACTTACTATACCTACCTGATCTAAGTACTGTATATAGATTTTATGTATATACCTGTAGATCCTTAAGTGAATAAGAACATAATTAACACAACAAGACAACATTAATTTGACCTTCACTCCCACACCTGCAATGTGTTTTGTCTTTTTGCTGGGCCCTATTCAGATTACTAAACCAGGGTAGGTGGGAAGGGAAAGGGGACGGAAAGGGGGAACCCTCGCTACTGCCTAGGCACAGGTGCTACAATCATGGGAAATAATTGAACAACAACTTGGGAGAAAAGGACCCCTATGGTGAGAGCACTCAGCGGTTGGTGATACTCGTAACTAATGAGCCTGATAGAGATAATCGTAACATGTAATGATGAGTAACTTAAAAACAATTTTAATTGGAGAAATCCTCAAATAAAATAAAGTTATATGGATAACCCTCTGTGTGAGGTAATCCTGAACAAATGGCGAAATTAAAATGTGGAAAGGGGGTGGGGATTATGAGTCCTATTGGTATAATAGGTGCTCCCTAAATGGCTTCACTATCTAAGGTAAGTTTACAATCGTACAGTGGTAAATATTGCTTGTAGTCCCAAAGGTAAGTGGGATATAGTGGGTAAGTTATGGTGCTGTGATAGTATCTACACACTTCGTTTGCAGACCGTAGGTTAAGTCTACATAAACACCCACAACAAATACATTGACTCAAAAAGTCAGACAGAGTACTTGAACCAATTCTGCACACATGTTTACTGGTGGAAGTAGACCTAGAGCTGAAGAGATATTCTAAATCCAGAGCTGCGAGTCAGACAAGTTCGCAGGCAATAAGTGTCTGCCAAGGTGTCTAATGGCAACGTCTTGTGCCCGGAGCCCTCTCTAGTGCTATAGAGTAATAACCTTTACAACAAATGAGCCAGTACGTACACTGCATAGGTGAGATAGTGAAGGCATGAATGGCAGGCAGCACATAAAAACTGCGTAGCTGGACAGTGTAGCAGACTGATTATGTCTGCAACAGTGTCTCAAACTGCTACGTCTTACACTGTGCTGACACTAGATACAAAGTGTATCATTTACCCTTTAGCGAGTGTATCGCTTAATTCCCCTCTCCTAGAGACACAGACTCTGAAAGTCTGTGTACCGAACGAGTCCTTCACACTTCACAAGGGAAGGAATACTCAAGTTTGCAGCGGTATGCGGAAGTGACGGACCGGAGAGTCTCGGGAGGCGTCACCTGTGACGTCAGTACGTCTATTGCCGACGTACGTTTTCGCCTCGACAAAGCTTCCCAGCGAAACGTACGTCGGCAATAGACGTACTGACGTCACAGGTGACGCCTCCCGAGACTCTCCGGTCCGTCACTTCCGCATGATGGTTCAGTCGACTTCGTTCCTGTCTGTCCCTTTGTGTACGTACTGGCTCATTTGTTGTAAAGGTTATTACTCTATAGCACTTATTGCCTGCGATCTTGTCTGACTCGCAGCTCTGGATTTAGAATATCTATTCAGCTCTAGGTCTACTTCCACCAGTTAACATGTGCACAGCACCATAACTTACCCACTTTATCCCACTTACCTTTGGGACTACAAGCAATATTTACCACTGTACGATTGTAAACTTTCCTTAGATAGTGAAGCCATTTAGGGAGCACCTATTATACCAATAGGACTCATAATCCCCACCCTCTTTCCACATTTTAATTTTGCCATTTGTTCAGGATTACCTCACACAGAGGGTTATCCATATAACTTTATTTTATTTGAGGATTTCTCCAAATAAAATTGTTTTTAAGTTACTCATCATTACATGTTACGATTGTCTCTATCAGGCTCATTAGTTACCAGTATCACCAACCGCTGAGTGCTCTCACCATAGCGGTCCTTTTCTCCCAAGTTGTTGCCTTATTCAGATTACTCTCCAAACGGTGGCCTCGATTTACCAACCCGTGGGCCAAGATACTGTTTGCTCTCTGGTAATGAACATCAGGATTACTGGGCACTGGAGGGGACATGTTAAGAACGGGATAGGGGTATTTGGGGCTCTGACAAAGTACAGTATACTCTCTGCATTAGTTTCTGTTTGATATACTTTCTCCTCAGGACTCAATAGACATGTTTTATGTTCATTATCTTTCGTGCTGCTTCTTGCTATGGTATTCAGAGGTCTCCATTCATCTGTTTACCAAGAATCAGTATGATTAACCACCTAAATATGTTTTTCACCACGGGATGTTCCTTCAGATTCCCATCACTAGGGAAGTGTGAACCGGCTGAAATTTGCCTCCCCGCGGTTTCAAACAAACTTTTGCATCAAAGCCAACGTTTTCCCTGAAGCAAAATGGTTGATATTGGCAAAGTTAGTCTAGGTCTGCAACCACACATTATGTATAAGTTATGGTGGGTAAAAAAGTGACAGAAACTCTCCACCGTACAGTGTGCTGTAAATAGGCGTGCAAAAATGCTTCTCATCTTCACCCATAACTTCAACTTGTATGGCATCTGTCAATGCTGGTTTTAGTTTATTTATATCCTATTAAATATTGGATAATCGTACACAGTTGTTTGTTTGTTTTACTTTCTCTCGTACTTCCCAACTTTCACGTATTCTCAGCCCTGAAAACAAATTATATTACTCTGTGACAACTATTATTAGTATTACTATTATTACTATTATTAGTAGTACTATGTTTATTATAGAATCATGTTATTATTAGGTTACAGCTTTTTTTTTTTTTTTTTTTTTAATCAATCTGTTTTTTACACGTAAGTACATTTTCCCCCCTTATACTTTTACATGATACTCTAAACTGCGAGAAGGGTGGTTAATTTCATGACCCTGAGAAAATCGTCAAGATTGTGAAAGAGTCCAATATAGGCAGACCTCAGGGCATTGTCAACTCTCGCAACACACGCTTTATAAGTCTCCTGACAAAGCAAAACAGACAAGGTCACATCAAGTATAATACTTTGGGGGCATCATCTTTATGCCGCTTCTTCCACAAATGTAATTACATCATTGTTGTAACACACTCCTGGGCACAAATCAACTATCATTAGACCAATTCTCCTCATATGTTACAACACTGACTGGGGTAATCACCCAACTAATAAGCCACATTGGGTATTGCGTGTGTATGTATTGCCTCCTTCTCTTCCAGTAAAATGAGGTAAATGGTCATTATATCCTTCCAGTGACACATATCTGGACAGGTGTTATTATAGTGAGGTGTGACAAACATGTCAACTCTTCATAACTCAACTGTTATCTAATTTGTTTTAATAGGATAACTTTCAAATCATTATCCGCACATATTTGCAGAAGGTTAAAATGAGCACATGCTGATATTTCTACAATATATCAGCATCCGTCCTTCTAAAAAAAAAAAAAAGAAGTAACGGGTGATTTATCTTAATTTAATTCAGTGGATTTTTCACAAGTTTTCCAATTAATGTTTTAGACATGAAAGTCGTGTGCCACAAAAATGTTTGTACAATTGTTATGTGTGGGCTGTAAATAAAGGTACCTACTGTCAAGAATACAGAAAAGTAGTCTCTGGGAGCTATTCATTAAACTCATATAAGTGCATATCCTTGTGGAAACAAGGTTTTCCACCGACTTGTATCTTGCTATATTCATTAAGCCCTTATCACATGTCCAAATCATGTGATACCGGCTTTCTTTTTAAGCGATTTGGTTCTGGATGTTTAATTTCATGCAGTCTGCAAAAAAATATACATTATAGGCAAACTGTTGATTAAGTTGCAATTCTGCACATTGTCTCTCAGTTAGGCGAAATAGGCCTTTCACTAGAGAGGAAAGGCGAGATACCTGTAAACACACTCAGATACCTGGGAAATATACAATTTTAAATAATGTAATAAATATTACATATTTAAATGAGCATATCTCCCAGATATCCCAGGTAAGAGCCTTGAATTATTAACTCATTGGTAACCATAGTGGTCATGAAGGCATGTATAGTGCAAGTCTTCATGTCTGCTATGGAATCCCAGCGGTTAATAATACAAAGACCTCGCCTTAGCATAACTAAGTATCCATTGCATGACATAGAGGCTAGTAAGCAGATAACTCCTCCTACCTTCCCCCGGGGCCTAACATTCCTCTCTGGGGCACCTAACTCATCCCGCACCCCACCCCAACACACCTAACAACCCTCTCCTCTATACGAATGGATCACAGCCCTATTAGCCAAAGCTGGCTAATAGGGCTGTAGGCTTAGGTTAATACATTTCAAATAGAATATATATATACACACACACACACAGGACCAAAATGTTGAACAATATTAATTTTTTCTTAAGCTACTAGTGCCTACCTCCATTTTTTTTATTGTACCTTGGAAATAACTTTAGTTCTCCTTTGGTAGAACACCTATATATGCACACATATATAGATATAGGTATAGGTAGGGATAGATAGATAGATAGATAGATAGATAGATAGATAGATAGATAGATAGATAGATAGATAGATAGATAGATAGATGGATGGATGGATGGATGGATGGATGGATGGATGGATGGATGGATGGATGGATGGATGGATGGATGGATGGATGGATGGCTGGATGGATGGATGGATGGATGGATGGATGGATGGATGGATGGATGGATGGATAGATAGATAGATAGATAGATAGATAGATAGATAGATAGATAGATAGATAGATAGATAGATAGATAGATAGAGCCTCTGTATGTTTATGTATATGTATGTATATATATATATATATATATATATATATATATATATGAAATACGAAAAAATGCCTGCAACAGACCATAAATAAGAGGTGCTAAAACCAGTAAGGTAAAGTGTGCAATATCAACACTACTGGCAGTGCTAAGGGATTTGGAATATATGAAAACAGAAAGAAAAAGATCCCAAAATAGCACTCTAGCGTACAAAAATATCACATTTATTAACCACATAAAACATATACAAAAGATCCACAGTGTCCCCAAAGCTGTCTAATCTGAAACACTGAAAACAAAACTAAGCTAAGCACAGGAGTCAGCAAAATAAAGTCAGAAACTAATAAAGGTAAGTAAGAGACTGAGCTGAAAAAAACAAGTGAAAGCTGAGTATGAAACAGACAGAAATAACCCAACAAACAGAGTAAATGCAGAACCTGTAGTGTAGAGGCTAAGTAATTAGCCTCTGAACACTAGGATGGGTGCACAGTCTGCATGTGAGGGGAGTCTGTTCAGTGTGGTAAGAGCGCCGCAATGCGCATGCTCCGTGAGCAACTAGAGCGCCAAATTCAAAATCGCAGCTGAGGAGAGAAGAACAGCCAGGGGCACTGCCGGATCAGGACAGACAAAGGAGCCGCGACGAGCGTGTTTCGCCACCTGCTTCGTCCGGGGGCTTGTGGCTGTTTTTCTCTCCTCAGCTGCAATTTTGAATTTGGCGCACTAGTTGCTCACGGAGCATGCGCATTGCGGCACTCTTACCACACTGAACAGACTCCCCTCATATGCAGACTGTCAGTTACCTGTTTGTTCTGATCCTGGGCCAGTGCTAAGTACAATTTTGGCTGTATTTGATCTCTGTTCATAGCCCTGCTGCCACTCTGTGTGTGTATTTTCCCTCATGAATATATATATATATATAAATGTAAATACAACTGTATGCTCATCTGCATGTCTTAGGCAGGTCTGCAACCCCGTCTTTCACCATTATCACCCAGCACACAGCACTTCCACTGCAGCAAGGGATTCTGGGAAATGACATGCAAATGAGCACAAAGTGCCACTTTTTGCTTCAAAAACCATTTTTAACATGGTTCCCTATAGGCTTAAGCTTGCTGCATGGTCACAGCTTTGAGCACAGCCAGGGTTAAGGTGCATACCCAGAAACCCACCCACAGACAGCTGTTTTGTTTTTTGTTTTTAATGTTTATTCACATTTCAAATATATACAAACACAAAGATAAACTTTTCAGAGATAAAAAACCTTCCTATACATTAAAAAAAAACATACATTACATAAAACTCAATTCATACTCACATAGTTTCAACTTCGTATTTCTACTACTATGCCAACCCATAATGCGTTACAAAACAAACCTTTACACATACCACTCAAATGATGCCTATTCACATAACATATCATACATTCCATTCAGCCACATAACATTAGCAAAACACCAAAACATAATATATTTACATTTTCTTCCTCCTTCCTTTCCCCACAGAATATTACTGTTCAAAACACAAAAACACACACTTTCACTCCACTCTGTCGCCCTTCTTCCTTCCCAGCCGTCCATCTCTTCCATACAATTCTGTATGCTTTTCCCCCACGGTGCCCGCCGTGGAGGGGAGCACCAGCCCACCTCTTCTCTCTGGTAACTCCACGTAAAGGACCCAGACAGCACTACAGTACTTCTCCAAAAAACTAAAACTTTTCCTCATAATACGCTCTTTCCCTCTCCGTAAAAGCAAACGCATTTGCTCACTTCCATTCCCACTCACACAACTCAAAGCAGTAGTTTCAAACACTTTTTCAATACCTCCTCAATTATCATCTCCTCAATTATCATCTTCTTCCCAACAACCACTCCAAACAATATATATCTTCAAATTTACTTGCTTCTCTATAGACACCCTACTCTGGCAAGCTGTTTCTTCAGCCAGTCCACTCTTGAAACATTTTCCCCAAGGTTGCTTGCCCACCTATCTACTTTTTCCAACTCCTTTTTTACATACTCCACCCACTCCTTCCTTTTTTCCTCTCTTTTGCTCCTTCCCTTACTATCTCCTGCAGAATTTGCCTCTTTTGCCTGTGCAATCCCTTTTTTGCCTGCCTTTTCTTCACTTTCGTTCCCACTTACTCCGCTTACACTTCTCGGTATTTTAGTTCCCTTCACGCTTATCTGACTTTTTTGTGAGGACGAGCTATTACTCTCACTACTCTCCTTCTCCCTCACCTCTCCCCTAGCCTCTTTTATTTTAACCCACTGTACATGCTCCTTTTTTAATTCTTCATATTGCTCTTTTGTCAGCTGTTTTCTTTGGTACATCAGTTTATCTAATCTTTCTATTATCTGTTCCTCACTACTCCCCCCCATGCTGCTTCCGGAAAATACCCACCCAAAATAGAACATCTCCCATTGCGTCCTCAAAATGTTCCATTTTCTCTTTTAGGGTTACTTTCCCTGATACTTTCCCAACTTTACCCTCTAGACCCTTCTCTCTAGGCTCCACTCCCTCTTTCCTCTTTTGGGCCTTTTTCCCTACCTCTACCCATTCCATTCCCCCCGAGTCTTGTGTCTCTGGTACTAGGTCAATGCTACTACTGTCTATCGCCAGAGGTATGTCCACTCTTCTCTTCTGTGTATATTCAGTCACACCCCCCTCCCCCTGTTTCTCTTGAGCCTCCACTCTCTTGTCCCAGCTACTCAGTGGGCTCACTACCTCCATCTCGGAAGCCCGTGAAATGTCCTGGCTTTGGCCTTCTGTTTCAACATCCTCTCTTTTCTCTGAATTCTGGGCACAGTGGGTTAAAAACCGATCCTCTTCTTCCTTCTCCTTTTCCTGGTTTTCTAGGTACAAATCTTTCACCAGAGGGTCAATCTCTATCTGGACCTCCTCCTCCTGGAGTTCTTTCACTCCTCCTTCTGCCATCTCATTCCCCCCTGCTGTTGCCTGAGCATAGGAACTCTGTGTGCATTGTCTCATTAGATGTCCTTCTTCCCCACAAATGTCACACCTCTTGGGGGCTTTGCAGTTTGCTGCCATGTGTCCCTCCTTTCCACACACTCTGCAAACAATGTCCTTTTTCTGGCACTCTTCTCTATTATGCCCATATGAAAAACAGTGGCGACAATACATTGGTTGACCTTGGTATGTCAGAAAGCCACGATCCTAAAGCCACGAGCCTCCGATGCTAAAACTCGCGGGGGGTTGCCTGACTCCTCCAATACATGATGGATCCTTCTTAAAGCGTACCCAGTATTTCCTCTTCCCATTGTACATGCCATAAGCATTTGTCTGTTCGAAGCCCCCTTTCACTATGGAACAATACCTCTCCAGAAAAAAAACGATATTTTGCTTGTTCACGTAGGGGTTGTACATATGTACTAAGATCTGGCATTCCTCCATCATATAGCAGGGGTAAACTGTTAAACCCTGCAGCCACTCGCTCTCTGCTTTTTCTTTGCATCTCTCGTAGACTCTGGAAGCATCACCTTCTTGCAGGAAGGTCACATCTTATATTAGAGGATAGTCTTGAACGCAATATAGCCGGCCCGTCCCGACCTCGCAGAGCTCCCGCAGTATCTTCTCCACGATCCGCTTCAGCACATCCTCGCCACGGACATCTTCTCTGGCTAGAAATCGAACAGTATTCCTCAAGCGCACCTCCGTGAAAGCCGCCATCGTATTCGCCCACCGAAGCGCTCGGGATAGCGTGCCCCCCTAATAGCAGCAAGTGGCTTTAGACTCTGAGGAGCCGATGCCACAGGGCCATGGGGGCACAGTCCCAGCTACACAGCTGTTTCGACCTTTATGGGTCTCATCAGTGTGGGGTTGGTTAACTGCGTATGCAAAGAAGCTAAAGGATGGGGTTTACCATAATACTGAGTTAAGTTATGGTGAGTGTGACAAAAACCCTCCACAGCAAAGCAAATATGCAAATGTAAATACAACTGTATGCTCATCTGCATGTCTTAGGCAGGTCTGCAACCCCGCCTTTCCCCATTATCACCCAGCACACAGCACTTCCACGGCAGCAAGGGATTCTTGGAAATGACATGCAAATGAGCACACAGTGCCACTTTTTGCTTCAAAAACCATTTTTAACATGGTTCCCTATAGGCTTAAGCATAAAAGTACAATATTGGAGAAAGGTGTCATTAAACACTTTAGTGCTAGTTAGGATACTATAGGCCTTCTCAAAGAGAGCCTAGATAGCCTAATTGACAATGAAAGAGTTAATGAAATATTAATCAGCATAGCAATTCATATAAAAAAATAATTGTTTAAAAACATCTCTATATAATATATATTATATATATATTATCCAAATTTGATGAAACGTATGTTGGGTGAAGTCATTTCGGCTTTCTTTCCCGTAATCCATCTGTCAGGGTTCCATTTCAAATACTACTCTGCGCGGCGATTATGCACAGCGCAAAGTACTTCATCTGCCTGTACTGATATTAGGCATCAAAAAGCATGAGTCAAGCCCATGAAAAAAATAAAGATCAATAAAGTGTAAAAAAGGTCAATTTAATGAGAAAGAAGTCATCAGAGCATCCAACATATCGGCGCATACAAGCACCTTCATCATTGTTCAGTACATCAAAAAGTGACAGATATACAGTATAGTGTATATCCTTTTGCTAACTGTGCTGATATTAGCACAGCCATGCCACTATACTTATGAGCGATTTGGCCATGCATATACTTTTTCACATATACACATACCAAACAAATGCAGACATTTTGTGATGGTCTGAATAGATTTGCACCAAATGTATTGTTCAGACCTGTGAGATGCTGTTTGCCAACAGCTGATCTTTTATTCCTACTTGGGCCTGATTTACGTGTGTGTGTGTGTGTGTGTGTGTGTGTGTGTGTGTGTGTGTGTGTGTGTGTGTGTGTGTGTGTGTGTGTGTGTGTGTGTGTGTGTGTGTGTGTGTGTGTGTGTGTGTGTGTGTGTGTGTGTGTGTGACCATAAGGTAAAATTATGTGTTTTGTTGAATATTACCATTTCAGTATTACTTTAGGATCTTTCTCACGATCTTCATATTACAAAATATATGTCCTTTTTCATTAGTGTGTGCACCAATCATAAGGTTAGATCTGCTTGTTAATTCACAATTGCACCAGCAGCATGTTTTGTATACAATACAATCTATTTGTGGAGAATCTTCTCTGCGTTACTGATATTGATATCAATCTATTGCTATTCTCAGACATGTTATAGTCCATCTGCTATTATTTTGCATTCTTCTATCTGGTTTGAATTAAAAGTCTAGGAGCAAAATGTTTCAGCAAAGATTGTTGAAAATGTGCTTTTAGGTTTGTCAACAATCTGCCAGTATATAATAATTCTCAATGTCCTTTATGTGATCCACAGATGCAGAATGAAGTATCAAAGTCAAGCAGCATTCAACTTTGATTGCTCGATCACATTAGATTTTTCTATCAATTCTAGTTATCTCCATTGCAGTAAGGTAATCTCAATATGTGCAGCTTCAAACAAATGCCATCGTCTTAATTGTATACCAAAGCATCAATTCCTATTCAGTCACCACAATTTAGCCTCAATAGGATGCCATCTGGTGTAGAAAACTTCATCTGGTGTATGTTTAGCTGATAACCAATGTTGATTTATACGTACAATAATAGTCTGGTGTTGATATTGACTAAGAAGTATTGTGAAGTATTCCATGACAGTCATTATTACACATAGATTAATTTATGAAAATAATTATGTTGTAATTTACAGTTGCACAGATGCCCACTGCTTATTATGTACTTTGTATTGTATTGTTGTACAGTATTGTGTACGTTGTTGACGCTATATATAAATAACATTATACATACATTGTAGCTGCACTTTAAGAAATTTAAAGTACAAGAGAATTGCATTGATTACATAATTACATTTATTACAATTTAGCTTGGTTTCAAAGGAAAGAAGAGAATTGTTGGCCAGCTTCCGAATACTTCACAAAAAGATATCGCATATGTTCATGTTTCCTTCTTTTGATAAACCTCAATTATAAATGTTAAAAAAAATTGCAGTAACCATCACGTTATCAAGTTTCAACACTTTGCAATAGGCAATGATTGCAACCACAAGCAAAGTAACACAAGAAGGGCTATATAGTGGCAGAAGAAAAAGATTAATTCCCTGCCATACCTATACAATTTGATATCTACAGTATTTAAGCAAAGGAACCTAGGGAAATTTCGACATCGAGTTAGCTACACAATGTATCTGGCCCTATTCCAAAGCAAAAGGCTCACATTTGTGTTCAACGCTTCATATAAAAGAGCTTGGTTAGGGTAGCAAGACATCATATTGAAGAGCTTTTCAACACAAGGCTTGCAGCTACAATAGTCATTCCATATCCAAGGTGTGTGAGCAGTTTGAGATCATTGCATCAGATGAACGCAAGACAGTGAGTTCCATCTGCCAGTGTAAAATGAGCAGGGTTAAAAGAAAGAGCATTTCACCACCTCACTCCTTAGATGCATTTAGGAAGATTTCATTTCACCCAACTGTCTTGCAGTCTGGATCTAAGACAGGTGGAAAAAATGACAGCTGGGCTTGTAATACCGATCTGACTTTGGTAATGTGTGACTCTTATTTAACCCATTTGTTGTCTGACTGGGTTAATCAAGCTAACCTTAGGAGATAGAGGTCAAAGACTAGACTTTTTTTTGTCATGTTTTTGTAGTGAAAGACATGTAATGGATTTATAGAGCATGGCCATATTTTTCCTTCTCCTGTCCTTTTCAGAGTTGTTCTCTTTGTTATAAGACCAGTCCCTGTTTATTGGTTAAGCCTTTTATACAGCTACCTACACATTGTACTCTATACTCTTAGCTTTTACAACTCATCTAGAATAGGATCTAAAACCAGGTCTCCAGGGAGGTTTCAAACAGCACGTGTCCCTCACATTGAAACCCCTAACGCCAGTTTGATTCCTCAGCGTTTTCACAATGTTTACCTTTGCATTGTGTCATTTAAAACACCTCCAGTTCCTGGAAAAGGGTTCAAATCACAACCCTTTACCAGCATTGCGTTTGCTCCTATTGTGTTGCTAGACACAAATGGTGCAATAAACGTTGCCATCTCAACAAAAAAAAGTCTTCAGTGCTTACATTGTCTAAACAGATTCTCCAATTTAACCCTACGTTGTCTATTCCAGCCTTGTGAAATGGAAGAGTCCTTCCCACTCTACATTAAAATGCATATGTAACAGTGTTTCCCTTCCCCCCTCCCCCTAATCTCACATTGGTCCCTTACGTGAGGAAACTGCCCCATGTTACATGTAATGTAGTGTGGTCCACCTGCTGGCTTGCAGAACTCCTGAGTCTTCCGCAGTGATATGGGGAAATACATCAGGACTGGCTCATGAGGTAATGCTGAGAACTACTCACTTCTGGTACAGCGCCTCCATCTCTTCCAGGTCCCCACGACAGCAGGGAGGAGTCTCTGAAAAAGAACCTCTTTGTGCAGCTTCTCCCTGAATGACTCTACTCTCAGGCAAGAAGGTTGGACATTCTTTATTAACATCATTAGTGGCAGACTGCCCATCCTTGCAACCGGTCTCTAGCCGCTCATCATAAAGGTTGCCCACCTCAAGGACGTCCCTGGAGACCACTCCTAGTCAGGGCCCTAGAAGCTGTCCTTGCTCTTCCCTTAGTCCCTAATAGAGTAAGGGGAATAGTCTGCCCACCTCTCCCCTAGGGGAGGGCCACAATCCTTACTAGAGCCCTGGCAGTGTGTTGGGTCAGACAGTCTCATTCAGGTGGGATGAGACACTGACTAAATTCAGGAAGTGTTGCATACTATATAGCTTCAGTAGTCACCACCCCCGTGTCACTGTAAGTGGACACAGAGCATGATGTCACTTCCTTCACTACACAATACACATCACAGGGGATGAGGGAAAACCTCATGATTACTCCTGGCAACCTGCCCTTATCAGGAATTATGCACAGGAGGAGAATGACATATAACCCATAAACTACACAGGGTTACACTCTCCCTCTGGTGGAATCCAATGTTCCCCACTTGGTCCTACATTTGCGGGGCCTTCCTTCAAACAGGCAACTACAAAACATACAGGGAACAACAGTATCATCAATACAAAAATACAAATACATTGGCACACACCATACAGATTTCAACATAATGCCTAATCGCCATAACTGCATTACGGTATTCAGAACCTCATCTTACCACAGATAGTGTACTACTAGGATTACTCCCTAGGAGAATCCAAACTTCAATAGTAATGTCTGGGATCAGGTTTCTTTACCTCTCGCCCGTTGTGATCAACAATAGTAATACTGTGTGATCTAGCCGGCTCATTTTCTGGTCTATACTCCATCTTATGCATGTAAATGTTTCTGCCGACACTCCAAACCCACATCAGATAACATATCCTAGCCTCTGTTCGGTGTTCAGTGTAACTAGACTTTGACTTAAGGTACTCCTCCACTGCTTCCCTTAGCCAGGTACCCCGATTGTCCTCAATCTCCTGCATTATGGGCTCGGGAACATAAGGATACTCAAATCCATGAGATTGCTTATATCCCGCTACTATGGCCCTCTCAGCCCTGCTTATTCGTACCAGCCTCTTATTCCCTGCTTTAACTGGCAGTACCCATGACAGTGGTTCTTCAGGGGCAATGAGATCATACAATATAGAGGACCCCTTTGGGATGACTATTCCCTTTTGGATTTCATCCCACCTCCTCACTAACTCCTCGTGGCCTTCCTCAGCCGAGTACTCACCCACATCCCACCAGTGATCAACTACATCTCCTCGCATCAAGATGAATCTAGTGCGGTCCAACCACTCAGAATACCCCTCATACAATGGGGCCCACCACTTGGTGCTATGCTCCGATGACTGCTTCTTTACTAGTAACGCTGTCTCAGGCCCTTCAGTCTCTCCACCAGAAGAGACACCAGATGTAGCACTTGAACGGGTGGCAGTCCCATAACGTTTTGGCCTACCCCTTACAATATGGGTATAATTTGTGGGATTCATTTTCGGGGGTGTCACAGGAGGTACTACTTCCCTCCCCGACCCCTCATCAGACGTAAAACAGTCCCCCCGTCCATGGCCGACTCAGGCCGTTCCTCCGACATGTCCCGTGACTTCCCAGACCACCCTAGGCTCGATCGGGACCCCGCGGGAGATGTGACAGGGGCAGGGATAGGGGCAGTGGCCTTGGGCAGAGGGAATTGGGAAGTATTCTTACGTTGCGGCAGCGTAATTAAAACTTGGCTATGCCACAACCCGTTGTCACTTTGGGCAGAGCAGGCTCACCACTCTTCTTTTTGCCCCGATTCTTCACCGCTTGCCGATTCCTGTCCATTTCTTCCTGGGACAGGCTGGTACTGATCAGCTGTGCTGATGGATGCTTCCGGTCGGCTCCGCTGTAGCTACCGGAAGTGACGTCATCATCCTCTCGCGAGGGCGCGCCATCTTGGGTGGGGTCCCCCACCTGAACTTCCTCCTCCATCTCGACGTCCAACGCCGGATGTTCGACGTCACCCCTCAGCTCCACTTGGGCCTTGGTCGGGCCTTTCTCTTCAGCCGCCTCCATCGGAGCCTGTGGAAGGCACCACTCCGCTGGCTTGCGATTGGATCCTCTTCCTCCGACCTCATCTCAGGTGGTTCCTCCGACACGCTGGGAGTCGCCACGGCCGTGGGACTCTTCCGTTGCTCCGGCCGCACCAGCGCTTGCTGTCGGGGAATTTCTATACTCAACAGCTCGAGGTCACTGGTAAGTAGCTCTTCCTTCTTTTCAGCACTGCTGCAGTGGCCCACCGGTAGGCGCATCACCACCGACGCACGGCTCCCATTCTCATCGTCCCACAGCAGTTGTGACTTGAGTAGTAATCACCGCCTGGTAATCAGATACTCCGTCCGCCTTCTCACACATAATTGCAATGTCCTCACAGCTATCCTCCTGGGTTGCACCCCGGGAATTCAGGCAGGACAATAAAGGCACGGCCACGGCTTTCGCGCCACTCCACAGCCTACTCAGTATAGGCGTCTCCGCACACGGTTCCTCCGCTGTCCACACAGCACGTGCGCTTCCCATCTCTGGTGCGAACCACCATTTCGGACTCTCCGCATCGCGCGGAACCTCATCACCTATAGTCGCCATCTTTACTTTTTCTCTGCAATCTCACATGGTGCTCCTATGCTGGGCAGTCGCCATTTAGATGCAATAAAGTATGCCAGTGCACATCTACATGTATCGCAAGTGTGTCTTACTCAGTTGTGTTGCACTACCTCAGGCTAGGCTAAACTCTTTCTTGTGTATGCTGCACACGATATCAGTCCAGTATACGTGATCTGTGGTTAGTAGTCTGGTTACTGGCTAGAAGTACTCTGGGCTTCTCCATGCAGTACTTAGGGCATCACCTACTGTTGGCTACACATAGCGCAGACCCTCCCAGGAGTTCCTGACCCATGTTAACCAGGCTACCCCCTTAGGCATCCTACAACTAGCTGCCTCAAGGTGACTAGAACAGCAATAGCCCTGTCTCCAGATCTACTTCACACCACAAAGGGGCATCTAGGGTGTGCTTTGCGAGCCGACATTTTACCCCTGACTACCCCTAGGCTCCCTTCTCTCCGCAGGACTATCCTGGTAGCATACATATTCCTACATCAGTTCGCCTAGCTAAAAGCCTGTCTAGATTATCTCAGCAGCGCCTCCAAAAGTGTAACGGTGTTTCCCCCCCCCCCCAATCTCACATTGGCCCCTTACATGAGGAAACTGCCCCATGTTACATGTAATGTAGTGTGGTGCACCTGCTGGCTTGCAGAACTCCTGAGTCTTCCACGGTGATATGGGGAAATACATCAGGACTGGCTCATGAGGTAATGCTGAGAACTACTCACTTCTGGTACAGCGCCTCCATCTCTTCCAGGTCCCCACGACAGCAGGGAGGAGTCTCTGAAAGAGCACCTCAGGGTGAAGCTTCTCCCTGAATGACTCCACTTTCAGGCAAGAAGGTTCTTTCATGTTGGACATTCTTTATTAACATCATTAGTGGCAGACTGCCCATCATTGCGGCCGGTCTCTAGCAGCTCATCATAAAGGTTGCCCACATCAAGGAAGTCACTGGACACCACTCCTAGTCAGGGCCCTAGAAGCTATCTTCCCTTACTCCCTAATAGAGTAAGGGGAATAGTCTGCCCACCTCTCCCCTAGGGGAGGGCCACAATCCTTACCAGAGCCCTGGCAGTGTGTTGGGTCAGACAGTCTCATTCAGGTGGGATGAGACAATGACTAAATTCAGGAAGTTTTGCATACTATATAGCTTCAGTAGGCACCACCCCTGTGTCACTGTAAGTGGACACAGAGCATGATGTCACTTCCTTCACTACACAATACACATCACAGGGGATGAGGGAAAACCTCATGATTACTCCTGGCAAACCTGCCCTTATCAGGGATTACTGCACAGGAGGAGAATGACATATAACCCATAAACTACACAGGGTCACATATTTTAAAAGTATCCCTTTAAAAGATCTTTTCATGCTTCCTGAAGAGTTATCTTATGAGATGTTTGTTTTTAAAGTGAAGATCTTTAACACTTTTAAATGTCTGTGATTTCTGGGGGAGGGAGGGGGGAACTAGCTGACGGTTGTGCAATATAAAAGGGTTTTGATGTTCTATATTCCCCTGCTCCCCCCTAAAATGTGGTCTTCACATTAAAGTTGGGAAACCAAAGCCCACGCTTATTGTGCTGGCGATGGCGACGCGACCAATGACGTCACCCGTCGCCGTCGCCACTGGCAAAAGTTGTAATTTTATTTTTAGCGACGTGGCTGGCGACAAGGCCAGTGACGTCACTAAAAGGGGTGGACCGCGCAATTTGATTGGTTTAGAGACAGTCACATGTGGCTTCTCTTCTCATACAGCTATTCCAACTGTCCCCTTATGTTCAGATCAAGTATTTGCAGGCAGATAATCAGATCTCAAGTGCCCTGTCACTACTGCAAACACAAACATGGGATTTCTAGCTGCGGGGGGGGGGGGGGGTGCAAAACGAAGAGAGTGGGAGGAAGAGAGAGGGGAGGAGAAGAGAGAGGGGGGAGAAGGGAGAGAGGGGGGAGAAGGGAGAGAGAGGGGGGAGAAGAGAGAGAGTGGGGGAGAAGGGAGAGAGGGGGGGAGAAGGGAGAGAGGGGAGGAGAAGGGAGAGAGGGGGGAGAAGGGAGAGAGGGGGAGAAGGGAGAAGGGAGAGAAGGGGGAGAGAGAGAGAGAGAGAGAGAGAGAGAGAGAGAGAGAGAGAGAGAGAGGGGGGGGGGTGATAGAGAGAGAGGGGGGATAAGGGGGAGAAGGGAGAGAGATATGGGGGAGAAGGTAGAGAGAAAGAGAGAGGGGGGAGGGAGAGAGAGAGGGGGGAGGGAGAGAGAGAGAGAGAGAGGGGGAGAGAGAGAGGGGGGAGAGAGAGAGAGGGGGGAGAGAGAGAGAGGGGGGAGAGGGGGGAGAAGGGAGAGAGAGAGAGAAGGGAGAGAGAGAGAGAAGGGAAAGGTGAGAGGGGAGAGAAAGCAAAGGGGGAGAGAAAGCAAGGGGGAGAGAGGGGATGGCCCCGGGAGAGAGAGGGGGGCCGGGAGAGAGAGAGCAATGGGGGGGAGAGAGAGAGCAATGGGGGAAGAGAGAGAGTGCAATGGGGGGGGGAGAGAGAGCAATGGAGGGAGAGAGAGAGCATTGGGGGAGAGAGAGCAATGGGGAGAGAGATGAGGGAAGGGGGAGATATATATAGATAGATAGATAGATAGATAGATAGATAGATAGAGAGAGAGAGAGAGATATAAATAGATATATATATATATATATAGAGTGAGAGATATACACAGAAACACAGACAGCCCCTATACAGCCAATGACACACCCCCTCCCGTAATAGCCACCCCCCCCCCCCCCACTCCTGCTCTAAAAATGTTGCAGGACAGCGATCGCTCATGCTTGGAGAGCTGGTGACATCATCGATCTCCAAGCATGAGTGAGCTCAGCGGCAGCGGGACCGCAGCCTAAGCGCTTGGTCCCGCTGCGTCCGGTGGTGCGTGCGGCCGCGTGCGCCACCAGCCCCTTACCTGTAATCCATTGGTCCCCGCTGCCTCCTCCCTCCGTGGCTCACTACGTGCTGTGACGCGTCAGCCGGCCAGCACTACCAGAAGAAGGTGTTCTGGAGCGTTGACGCATCACGTGGCGCGCGTGTGAGCCAATGAGGAGGTAAGCAGGGGAGCAGGGAAGGAGCTCGTAGGGAGGCGGCCTGTTTTTTTTTTGCCGGCTAACCATTTTGATTCAGGAGGAGGGAGCCTGGCCTCCGGGCTCCTGCACACCGGTGGAGGGGAGGGGGGTACGAACGGACGGACCCTCCGTTCAAACCACGCCCCCCCCGCTCAAATCACGCCCCCCACGCTCCGGCTCCCGCTCCCTCTCCAGCTCCCTACAGACCGCAGATAGCGGTCTGTGGCTCTCAGCGCACTGCCTGCATTAAGTGCGGGCGCTCTGACGGAGGGAGCGGGGCCTTAGCCTAAGGCTGGCCACCAATGAAGGTGTGTCACAGGAAAGAGACCCCTCAACTGTGATGGGAGAGAAAAGAGATAATGATTAGGGACACTGGGAACACTTATGGCTGAACAGATAAAGAAACCAAAGCAATCACAGCTGTGTTCTTTCCACATGAATTACATGCAGCACTTACCTCTTCACCAATTAAATAAAATCATAGAAACATTGAAATTAATGACACATCACCTTCCCAACCTCACCTGTTAATTGTCTGTGAAAGCTGCTGTGAAACAAACATATTATATATTATTTCTATTTTCTATATTTGGGTATCTTGGTATTTACCCCTAGCATTTTGGATTCCTTTACTGAATTAGCCTCTACCACATTGACCGGGTGACTGCTCTGTGCATCTACTACCCTGTCAGTAAAGCTAATTTCTTATATTTTCTCTGTTTCCTGCTCTTTAGATTAAGTGTATCAGCACTTGTTGTAGCAATTTGCTGGAGGAAATTTTTTTTCCATGTTACTGACACCCAATGACATTCTTTAACATTTCCATTGTATCCCCCAATTCCTTCGTTATTATTAAACATACAGTACATGTTGAGGTCAGTTTACAGTATATTTCAAAGTAAGTTATTTTGGTGCTTACACTTTGATCTTCCTCTCTTTTTGTATGTATTTTTCTGGAGATGTGGCCTTTAGAACAGAGCTCTACTCAAGGCGAGGTTTTACCAGGAATTGTCACCTCCTTTTCATTCACTCGGCTGCTTTGTTGCATTATGTACCTACTTTGAAGACATTACAAATAATAATGCCAAGGGTACTTGCTACATCCTACTTTCCAAGAGTACTTGTGGTAATGTACCATTCATCAAGAAATGTCCCATGGAATATAGTGAATGGGACCCACGACTGCAGTGACGAGTCCGGCAAGGATAGGGGTCAACTGCAGCTAGCGGGCTGTTTAATTCAAATGAATCAAGTGTTTTCGGGCTGGGAGCTAATGGGCGGTGCCACTATGCCACTATGTCACTTGATAAAGACCTCTGAGGTCGAAACGTTGTGTTGGCTCAATAAATGAGTTTAGATTTCAAAATCCGTTGTGCCCTGTGTTCCTTCTGCTATTGATCTAGGACTGAAAACAGGCCTTCGTTCAAGCACGGGAGCACCGTAATTGTATTATTGATATACTTTTCTAGGTGTGCAGCATTCACTTCATATGTCTGGACTAGCTAGAGGGCGGTAACATGAGTGAAAAGGGGAAGCTCGTGTAAGGTTTCCCTCCATCCCTATGTAAAAAAAAGAACGAAAAAAAGTATTGTATAACTTATATTATTATTATAAAAGCGTGTTTTACTGTAATTTATGTTATGTACTGATGCAGCGGCCGTTATTCGAACACATCTCGGCGCCAATTTTGAGTTCTCTGCTGTTCCCCACGCAGCATGAACGCGGCCAATCGCCCCAGGCACCCGCGATTATCGCGGATGTTCTATTTGAATTTCATGGATTCTGTTTCTTCGTTTGCAATAAAATGGATGAATTGTAATGTGTACAGTACTGTGCTACTGTGTCAATTTCATGTTTTTAATAGCCAGAACACTAAAATTCATTTTTCTGCACTCGCCGCGCTCGCATCTTAGTGCGGGAAGGCAGGAATTCACCCCGCGGTTTCAAATTGAGATTCCGATGTACATGAAGCTTGATAATAACGATAATAATCGAATATAATAATAATTCGAATAACGGCCGCTGCATCAGTATGTAGTACTGTATGTATGTAGTAATACCCCTGCCTGATGAAGCACTGAATTGTGTGAAACGCGTTGCGGAGTTCACACAGTGCACACTGGTATCCAGACCTTTGGTTGAACAAGCTCCAGCCCTCCCACAAGAAGCTAGAGACCTTTCCTTCTTTTCGCTTGAGTGGGATGTGTGTTGGAATACCGGCGATTGTGGTGGACTACTATACACGGGTCCTGCGAGAAGCCGCAACCCGGAAGTAACAACAGAGTGGTGCCGAGCAAGCCAGCCCCAGCGCGCGGGACTGATCTGTGAGCCTCAGCACCTACCCCCTGCACCTAGGAACCCATTCGAACTGATTACCTGTGCACTGATCTACTGGACCTATATATTTTTATATGTAAGTTTTTACATGTTATTTATTTTATTGTTATTACATAAATCTTGACCCTTGGTGCGCTTCTGTGTTTATTTTTCAGTATGTAGTAATATGCAAATATTTGTCAGAGTGGCTGGTGTCCTTTCCAGCTAAGGCATATGGTGGACAATGACCGTGTGTACCCTTCAATGGGGCATGGGAAGGTTTCTTGCAACGCCTGCAGCTTTGTGGCATGGGTTGGGCTCTAGCCTTTGGTTAAATATGATTCTACGTGCCCACTTTGCTTTTGGGTCAGTGCCTGGTGCTTACGGTTAAAACGCTGGTTTATGTTTGTCATGGAACAGGAACACCCCAGTCTACACTTCTGTTTCACCCCCCCTGTCTTTGCAGCCCTGTTTGTCAGCCTGCTCAGAGCCAGCTGCATGTGTTAGATTCTGCTCACAAACACAGTGCCAGTTCCCCTATTCCAGCAGTATGCTGCATTAAGATGCAACATTTCTGTTACATGTTGCAGCTTCCCCAGACACTCCTGTGAGTTGTCATGGCAGCCCCAGCTTTCCTCTCAAATGGGCTGGTCTGCTTCTCCCCCTCTGTTCTGCCCACAGATGGTTTGTCCCCAGAACATTTTATCACCCAGTATGCATCACCATTTTCCCTGGACTTGTGAGTACCCTGCTGTATCCCTGTAATGGTGATGAAGAAGTATCTTTTCACCTCCCATGAATACTGAGCACATACAGAGACACCTACACCTCTACACAAGAGACTGTACCTTATCCTGATTTCCCTCAATAAAACTAAGAAAAGAAACAGATCTTGTCGTGCTTAGGAAAGAGGGCGAGTTGGCACTATCTGAGCTAAGTCATCCCCACGTGACCCTCTGGCTTCCAGAATAGTGAAAAGATATCTGTGCCTTACAGACACTTATAGGAGCGGCTACTCCAGACTCCATGACTATATAGAGCAGCCTCTGCAACTGCACACAGCCAGTAGCTCAAACTGCACAGCAGCCTTGCAACAAACAGTGCTTCTCTCACAATACCTAACTGCCTTTTTCTCTGTCTGAGTCCACCCGCTGCTCAGCCCCACAGTGAGGAGCCACCTTCCGACCTACCCCTGCGCACGTTCCCACGGCCAGCGCCATCAAGGGCCACGCCACTGGACACCCGCCAGGACACGGGTCAGAGCCAACGGACACCTGTAAGTACAGCTACCCCAACGCTGCACGCTGCAGGACACCGCTCGGCATCATCTGAGACAGACGCCCATTGCTGACAAGGTAAAAGACCGCACGCCACACGCACTGGCAAAAGGCCTACACACACCTACAGCATGGCAGAACTCAGAGCCTCACCAGACATCACGCAGGAAAGCGATCTCTCAGACACAGAGACCGCTGCGCATCTGCAACAGGCGCAGGCAGGCGCAAGGCCTAAACGGACAGTCACACTGACACAAAAGGCCCGCGAAAAATATGAGACTGACATTGAAGCGCACCGCGCCAAATTAGAGTTGGCCTGGGAAACAACCGCACTTGGGGTACGCAATGTCGCCGCCGCCGGCAATTATGTACAACAGCTCGAGCAGGCAATAACTCAATTAAAGATAGACCATTTATACTACCAAGAGATGTCAGAGGCGTACATCACTTACCTGGCCAGGGCTAATACCGGCGAAAGCCTGCATGAAAGGGACTTACAGCATAACCTTGACTTGACACGTGACAGCCGCGTGCGAACCTCTATCACGGAAGCCGAAAGTAAGAGGAAAGACCTTTTGCTGGAAACCGCATCGCAGCGCTCAAGCACATCCAGACACTCATCAAGGTCAGCAAGATCAGCACAGTCCAACGCGTCCAGCGCAAGCGCAAGCGCTACCAAGGCGCGAGCCACCGCAGAGGCCGCACGTGCCAGGGCCGAATATGGTCGAAGAGAGGCAGCCGTAAGGGCAGAAAGAGCCAAATTAGACGCGGATCTAGAGGCACTCAATCAAGAGAAGGAAGCCGCTGCCGCCATAGCCCAAGCCGAAGTCCTGGAAGCAGCTGCGAGACAGGACGGCGGGGAGCTACCGTACAGACGGATAGCCTCAGAGGATCCGGTCCAACGCACCGAAGACTACGTAAGGAGCCTCTTCAGTGCAAACACCAGCGCACCATCCCAACACTGATGGAGCGACTCCACAGACAACGAAGACTTGCTAGGCCCACGAGGAGAAGATGCCGTTCCTGCAATGGTACATGCTGCCTGGGATAGCCACAGCCACAATAGTGATCCACATGCCAGCGCGAAAACGGAAGCACCACAGGCTCGCAATCCAGGTACACCCACGCGGGAGAAAACAGCCCCTCACACTGGCCAGCAGTCATCACGCGTCCACGCCAAGGAAGAGGCGACCGCACGGACCCTCCCAGCAACTACCTCAGAACGGGACAAACGCGCCGATGTCTCAGGTCTGACAGACATAGCCAAGTACATGATCCGGCGCGACTTGGTGCACGCAGGACTCATCAGCTTCGACGACCGCCCTGAGAACTACCGGACGTGGAAGTTCACGTTCAAAGACGCAATCGACAGCTTGGACTTCTCAGCAAGGGAAGAGCTCAACCTGTTAGTCAAGTTCCTGGGGAACGTATCCAGGGAGCAAGCGAAGAGACTTCGGGCAGCAAACGCGCACCAACCCCAAGTAGGTCTTGACCTAGTGTGGGAAAGGCTGGAAGAGTCCTACAGCAGCCCCGAAGCTGTCGAGGATTCGCTCTTCAAAAGAATCGACAGCTTCCCCGGGATCACAACTAAAGACTACTCGAAGTTACGAGAGCTCGGGGACCTGCTGCAAGAAATGGAGTTCGTGAGGAAAGACCATTCCTTAATAGGTCTCAACGCCCTAGACTCAGCTCGTGGAGTGAGACCCATCCTGGAGAAGCTACCCTACAACCTCCAAGAAAAATGGATCTCACAAGGCTCCAAATACAAAAGGGAGAAGCAAGTCGCCTTCCCCCCATTCTCATTCTTCGTGAGCTTCATCCGCGAAGTGGCAAGGACAAGGAACGATCCCAGTTTCATCTTAGGTGCGCAAACCACTCACAGTGCAAGCAGCCTGAGGAATGAGAGACCCGTGACGAGATACGGTAACACTCAAACACCCATCTCGGCCCGCAGGACGGACGTGCCTCCCACGACCCAAACTACTCCCGATCAGTCGGTCGCCGGAGACAAGGAACCAAGGGACCCAAACAGGGAATGTCCCATACACAAGAAGCCACACCCACTCAACAAGTGCTTTGGGTTCAGGATGAAGTCCCTAGAGGAACGCAAGAGGTTACTTGGAGAATTCGGGGTTTGCTTCAAGTGCTGCGGTTCCACGACTCACCTAGCCAGGGACTGTAAGGAAGAGAGCAAATGCACAGTGTGCGAAAGTGACAAGCACGTGACAGCGTTACACCCAGAGGCGATGACACTCCACCAACTCAAGAACCCATCCTCCGTAGCGGAGCATGGCGGGGAGGAAGAAGAAGGAGAGTCAACATCCATCACATCTCAGCGCACTGAGGTTTGCGGAAAAGAAGGTGACAAAAAGTCCTGCTCCAAAATATGCCTTGTCGCAGTGCACCCCCAGGGACAACCTGAGAAGGCTATTCGGATGTACGCAATCCTCGACAACCAAAGCAACCGATCACTGGTTAGGTCAGAGTTCTTCGACATGTTTAACATACAAGATGGTGCTTCTCCTTACACTCTCAGAACGTGCGCAGGGCAAATGGAGACCACAGGGAGAAGAGTGAATGGCTACACCATATGCTCAATAGACGGCAAAGTGAACATGCCCCTTCCCACACTCATCGAGTGCAACCACATGGCCACAAACAGGGACGAGATACCCACACCAGACGTGGCACTCCATTACCCCCTCCTCAAAGGAATAGCCAACTACATCCGGCCGGTGGAACAAGGTGCCAAGATCCTGCTGCTGCTCGGCAGGGACATCATGAGGGTACATAAAGTCCGTAAACAGCATAACGGACCCCACAACGCACCATACGCCCAAAGACTTGACCTAGGATGGGTGATAGTGGGCAACGCGTGCACCAACAAAGAGCACGGGCAAGACTATGTTGATGCCCGTAGGATGGTGGTGACAGAATGTGGACACACATCTCTCTCTGAACCATGTCTTGGCCATCTCCAAGTGACCGAAGGGCCAAGTGAAGAGAAAAGACAAGGTCATACCCCTGAGGCCAACAAAGACATCCTCACGTCGATCGGATGCGACAATGGCTTAGGATGCTCAGCAGTCCAGACAGCTAAGGACGATGAGTCGACTCCACCAAGGGGAGGAAGTGACCTCCCAAAGGTAACCGACAAAGGGATCGCCCAAATGGCAATAAACAATCAAACAGTCCTCTCGCGAGCAATTGCACGACTAAGGCGTACAGTTGTTCCTCTCCACAGAGTGTCAAGCGACAAAGCAGCCAGCTGCCATGGCTGGCGTAGCCGCAAAAGATTGCGCTCTACAGGTGAAGCCACAGTGTCAAAAGGACTGTCCTCTCACACGTCTAAAAAGAGACAGCCACAGAGACATTTCATAAAGGGATTCACTAGGGCAAAAGAGACTGTTCTTCGTCACGTCCAGGGAGACAATAACCTCCCGATGGTAGTCAACAGAGAGACACAAAAGCGTTTCACCAAACTACGTGGAGATGTTCTCGTGCAAGAGAAATGTACCGATGACCTACGGTGCACAGCGTTCCAAACAACAAGGGACGACAAACAAACACCATCGAGGGAAGATAGAGGATTCCCGAGGTTAACTGTCAAGGAGCTCTCTAAAGACGAACTAGGCAGTTGGGTGACTCCGCTACCATTCCATTCACCAAAAGGACGCTTCCCAAACAATGGCGAACATGCCATCTCTAGGTTCACTTCGCACCTCCGCGACTTAAAAGGGGAACTAGAGACCAAAAACAACCTTGTGGCCTTCATCCAGAAGATAGTCTTTACCGGCCACGCAAAGCCAGCACCTCTAATGGAGAAAGGTGAAGAAGGCCGGTACCTCCAATCATCTAGGGCCTACCACCCTCAGGAACCTGATCAAATCCGGGTAGTGTTCAGCCCCACCGCTCAGCTCCAGGGAGTCCCCCTGAACGACGCCCTCTTCATTGGGCTGGACTTGACAGCCAGTCTTCCAGGAGTGTTGTCCCGCTCCCAAAAGGAGTCAAAAGCCCTCTCCTTCTGCCAAACGCCAGGTGATAGAGCGACAGGCTGCCACGGCTGGTATACCTACAAGGGGATACACTCTGTGGATGAAACTACAGAGACAAAAGGACTGTTCTCTTACAAGACTAAAAGGAAACAGTGCCAGAGACTTTTACAAAAAGACTTTGTGGTGCAACCAGCAAACCTGGAGCGGTTCATCCACCCAACATCCCTCGCTAAAAGACTTTGCCAAGGGATCTCAACACCAGTGGTGCCGGCCGGTATCACCTCGTTATGTGGACATGGACTTTACATTATTATGTTGTTATGTTGTATGCATTGCACATATGTTCCACATAGCCTGCCATATAGTGGTATCTACAGATACCAGACGGGGAGTGTCATGGAACAGGAACACCCCTGTCTACACTTCAGTTTCACCCCCCCCTGTCTTTGCAGCCCTGTTTGTCAGCCTGCTCAGAGCCAGCTGCATGTGTTAGATTCTGCTCACAAACACAGTGCCAGTTCCCCTCTTCCAGCAGTATGCTGCATTAAGATGCAACATTTCTGTTACATGTTGCAGCTTCCCCAGACACTCCTGTGAGTTGTCATGGCAGCCCCAGCTTTCCTCTCAAATGGGCTGGTCTGCTTCTCCCCCTCTGTTCTGCCCACAGATGGTTTGTCCCCAGACCATTTTATCACCCAGTATGCATCACCACCTTCTTTCCACCATTTTCCCTGGACTTGTGAGTACCCTGCTGTATCCCTGTAATGGTGATGAAGAAGTATCTTTTCACCTCCCTTGAATACTGAGCACATACAGAGACACCTACACCTCTACACAAGAGACTGTACCTTATCCTGTTTTCCCTCAATAAAACTAAGAAAAGAAACAGATCTTGTCGTGCTTAGGAAAGAGGGCGAGTTGGCACTATCTGAGCTAAGTCATTCCCACGTGACCCTCTGGCTTCCAGAATAATGTTGATGTGTTGTGGAAGCTGACAAGGTTATGTTTAATAAACGTTGTGGCCGCTTACATCCCAATGAGGTGTCTATGTCTGATCAGGAATTTGGATGGAAAGGTTGTTTTATGTAAGGGATCAAGGAATCTGCAGTCGTATTCTGCCCTGGGCTTGTTTGTGGCAGTGTGCAGGACTCCACATATAAACAGATATGCATGCTATTGATAACTGTCTTAAAATTGCTGGCAAGGAGAATGGAAATCTATACTGCTGGTGTAAACATAATGCATAAAATTGAATTGAAAATGTAAACACGGATGATATCTTGCTTTTAAAGCAGTTAGCAATGTAGGAAATTAGTGTTCCTGCTAGAGGTGTACGGAACTTGTGTACTGTATGTAGCCAGGTCACCCTTTTCCCCCTGCGACCTCCCAGGGAGCCTCCGTGGCCAGGACCGATGTCGGGTACTGCCGGAGGCCAGCAGCAGACCCGACGGCCATTCCGGAGGGTGGGGGCCGAGGAGGGAGCAGCGCGTCTTCTCCTGCAGGTGGCCGGTTGCCGGGGACGCGATCGCGCCGTTGCTAAGGCCGCGGTCGCGTCGCTAGGGTCCCGGTGGCTAGAAAGGAGGGAGCCGCCATTGCCGAGTGACTCGCGCATGCGCAGTGGTTGCGCATGCGCAGGGAAGCCCCTAGAGCCAGGGAGAAGTCGCGCGAGTGCGACACCAGGTAGGGAAAGGTTGAGGCAGCATCAGGGAGATCGCGCCCAAGAAGCCCGCGAAGCCCTAGCCTATTAGGGAAGGCTCTCAGCCGGGATTACAGATCCCAGGAGCCTCTGCACACCCCACGTGATACCAGGGAGCCAATAGGGCTTAGGAACTCTGCAGAGGCAAGTGGATACAATTTACGCGCTTGCACCACGCTAGTCAGTCAGAGTCAGGAGCCCAAGGAAAGAGGTAGGGTGCAGGAGTCAGGGACTCCCTGCACTAGGCCAGCGGCCCTAAGGCCCAACTTAGTCCTGAGCCCCCACCAGGTTAGTGAGTGTTGCCAGGGATAGCCTCATGTTAGGGACCCTGTCACTCACTGTAGTTAGAACTGAGGAATAGAAAGGGATAAGGGGGGCTGAGTGTTAGTCTGCAGAGCATTGCGGCAGGCGTTTAGGTGAAGTAAGTGGCATGAGACAACTGGGGGGTTCATAGCGGTAACCAGTCCGGGGAGCCATAGCCCAGGGTCCGTGTTGCAAGTGGCGTGAGGCACTGGGGGGGTTCATAGCGGTAACGAATCCGGGGAGCCATAGCCCGGTCGGCGTTGCGCGTAGTACGAGGCAACTGGGGGGGTTCATAGCGGTAACCAATCCGAGGAGCCATGGCCCAAGGCCCGTATTATGAGTAGGGTGGGTACAAGACCTACCTGCATAGGATAGGCAACCCCGAATGCCCTAGGAGTTTTCCTTAAGCCACTTAAGGATGCTGTGCTATAGGGACGGCCTATAGTACAGTGTGTGTCACATTGCTATAGTGTTAGTGAGGGACTCAGCGGACCCTGCGGTTCCTGTAAAGCGGTTCGGACCCACGTTGTGGTCCACAGAGACTATTCCAGAGTGGGGTCGCCCTGGCGGTTCCAGTGCCAGGAGTTCGGTTGGAGGATCAGATGACGTCATCCTACGACTGACCCTTTGTGAAGTGTTGCTGACCCGAGCACCGGAGTGCTCGGCAGCTATCATACAGTCATAAGTGCACCAACGGGCCCTTAGTGTAATTGTGACTGCGCAGTCACCCAGTGCTTCTCTGCAAGAGTGCGGGACATTGGGTGGGACTCTATGGACACTGGGTGGGATCACCTGGTGTTGGGAGAGCGTCCTGCGTGACGCAGTGGTAAGTGTCTCCTCTAGAGAGGGACACCGGTTATGTTGGTCTTGACATGATATTTGTTATTCCATGTTCTTAAGTAAATAGTATTAGTTATTATATATCTGTGTGTGAGTATTGATTATTGTGATTGTCCTGCGAGGAACCACTCCCCCTCTGGTGGGAGCCATCGCAGGTGGAGGCGCTGCATCGTTGTAAGTGAGTACCCCTAGTATAAATGCCCCAGGTTCCCCGTGGCGGAAGCTCAGCCCTCCTGTGAGCCAACAGGTAATGCACCACACCTATGGTAACATTGTATGTTCCCTGTACCCCCACACTGTATCTGCGATTGGGGGGGGGAAAACCCGTTACATGTATTTAATGGCTATGGATGCACTGGATTCACCTTGTTTTGCTGAATGGTCTCAGGTTATTGTACATGTTGTACTTTTTCCATGCATTAATATATATTTAACTCCTTCATTGCTCACACGGCATTCAGCATTTTGCCTGGCAGTGTGTTACTGACTTATTCAGCTCTAAAGAGAATCCATAGGCTGGGATTCATCAAGATTCAGTGATAGTTACTGCCATATTGGAGTGCGATGCTCAGCATCGCAGCTTGATTAATCCTGCCCTAGTGCCATAAAATAAAAAATATGAATGGATAATAGTGAATATAAGAACCTAGTTTCTAGTGAGCAGTCTCCTGCCATTAGCCACTTTCTGGCACTTGAACGCTCCCAACAGCCCACTCAGATCAATGTGTGAGTTGCATTCCATCACGGGGAAGGTGTCTAAGGCTGCGCTTATAGCGCCGGCGACACGACCGATGGCGTCACCTGTCGCGATGGTTGTAATTCAAGTTTAGGCGACATCGCTGGCTACAAGCCCAGTGACGTCATAAAAGGGGAGGGCAGAGGGATGGAGAAGCTCTCTGATTGGCCACAAGGAGAGACCGTCGCCGAAAAAAATCAAATAACGGTGACTGCCAGATTTTTGGTAGCGCTGTCGCTTGGTTGCGCCGACGACAATGCATTTGTTTTGATGCGCCGTCGTGTCGCCATCGCCGGCACTATAAGCGCAGCCTTGTGGCAGAAGCCTACTTAGTAAATATGAGCCTGAATGTGCAACTGTCTAACGAACTAAAGATAATTGTAAACAGAATAGTCAGACCTTAAATGCACGCTAAATTGTGGTTGTATAGAGGCACAAAGTAAAAATGATAATGAGTAAATTTCCTCTGCATAATGTCAGCAAATACAGAATTTTTTTGCCTATAACATAAGTGTAGCTTTGCTGATATAAAGGAAACTGAGGTTATTGTGGCTATTCCCATAAGTCATATTTAATGACGATAACCTGTCTTGTTTGAGTTTGATTTCTCTCTTCCATTAGAACTGCTACAACATACTTAAATTAATGGTGATAACAACTGCACAGTAATAATAATAAAGCATAAAAAAAAAACTTTTGTCCATTACCGGTATTTATGAACCATGGAAACAAACGCTCATTTCAAGGCAATTATCTCATTTTTGCAGACTTCGTTATATAAATCTCTTTCAGCAGACTTTGCAATTGTTTGTTTGTTTTTTTAAATAAATGTTGGGCAGTTATTTTTCTCAGGAGTTGACCAATTTTTTCCTCTGGGAGACTTTAATCACCCCGAGAGTCCTACACATGCTTCTATCCTAAGGGGATTATTCACTAAAGAGTGTTACTGCCAGCCAGGGACTAACGCACAAACGCCCATTCAAGTCAATGGGAGTTTCCGAATATTAGTACCCAATTGGCTAGTAACGCATTTTAGTGAATCCTAGCATAGAGGTGTAACATTTTTTTAAAGTGCATCTAGACTCATAGCTCCAAAACTAATTTTCTTTGCCTGTATCTGTGCCAATGTATTAAACTTATAAACCAATGATCTTACATTTACAACACTGGTGTCCAGACAGCACTACAGCTGATAGATATAGTAGATATATTCAGTAGATATATTCTTCTCGTGTCTTCTTCTTGGTGTGGTGGTTGTATATTTTTGTGTTTGATTTTTTGATGATCTAAAACAAAGTAGCACACTCCACTTCCGCTAGTGTGGGAACAGGCCAGAAGAAGGGCTTAGACCCCGAAATGCTGCCCATCTTGTTTTTATTAATATTAATTTGTACATATATGTTGTCTATTTTTTCACTTACCGCCACATATCTCTTTGTAAATAGGGTTGCTTGTACCATTATCACCCGGTGTACATACATTTTTTAAAATATCAATATGAATATGTGCAACATGTGTTGGATTATATAGTCAGGTCCTTCAGTAACATTAGACTTTCCCTTTTCTAACCATTCCATGTCGGGATACCAACTTATTTAATGATTATTGAGGTAAGAGAATACTCTATGACTGTTTCCTGTTGCTCTTTAGACTGAAAAATGCTGATTAGCCTGTTTTCTATAAAATTGCTCACATTAGGGAACTTATAACTGGGGTTACCTTAAACAATGTGTGTGTAGCTTTCTATTTGTATGCATTTTGTTTCTCTGCACGTGATGTAGCCATACTCTGACACAGTTTTTATCTACCCCAGTGTTTCTCAACCAGTGGGACGCAAAGGTCATCAAGGTTGGGTACAACTTCCACCTGACCAAGAGGGAGCTACGGAGTCCCTGGACCACCACAGGAACATATCAGCACTGAGGAGACCTGTTCACCCCAAGGTATGATTTTGGAGGTGGGGGGGGGGGGTTGGAGTGAGTGTGTGTAGAGAAAGAGGAGAGATTGTAAGGGGGTAAGAGAGAGAAGAGGAGAGTGTAAGGGGGGAAGAGAGTGGGGGACAGGAATAGGGAGTGGAGTGTAAGGAGAGAAGGGAGAGAAGGAGGAGTGTAAGGAGGAAAAGAGAGAGGGGAAAGATTAATGGGGGAGATAGAGGAGGGGGAATGTAAGGTGGGAAGAAAGGGAGGAGTGTAAGGGGGGAACAGAGACGGGCCCAGCTTGATGGCGGTTACATCGATGCCACTGCACTGAGCCCTGCGCTTTTCCTCACAACAATCAAACTGATTGCCGGGGGAGAGCCCCGGCTTCTGTAAGAATCTCTTACCTTGTCAGGCGACATCTCTTCCTACAGCGTCCCGTTATCATGGCGCTGCAACGTCACATGGCATTGTGTTGCCATGACAACATGATGTCACATTGCAGCATGACATTGCCATGATAATGTAGCGCCACGTTGCCATGACAATATGACACCGCATGGCGCCACAACATCACCTGCTGCCACAATGTCATGACGCTGAGTCGGCTAAGATGGAGATGCCGTGCCGAACAAGGTAAGAGGCACCACAAAAACCTCGCAAGTTCTCAGCCGGCCCTGAGCAAAGAGAAAGGGGAATAGTAAGGGGGGAAGAAAGGGAAGGCAGGCATGGAGGGCCGGGGGGAGGACAGGGGGGAAGAAAGAAAGGGGTGAGTGTAAGGGGGGCTTGATGGCGGTAATGTCCTTAAAAATGTAAACGTAAGAATTCACTCCTTGGAAAAAGTGGGGTTTTCTTTTTATCATAGTGGGACCGGGTTTTTTTTTTTTTTTACAAAACGGTTGATAAGAGGCAAAAGGTTGGGAACCTCTGGTCTACCCTGTATGATTTCTTATGCAAAAATAACTTCTTTGATAGATTTGCGTTTAAAAAACAATATTAGTGCTATGTTTTGATTTTGGAGTGCTCGGTAACACACAACATTTTCAAGGATCTTTTATTTGACACTGGTTGTTACCCAGTGGACTTGGCAAATCATGTATGACACATAAGAAGCGATACCACCAAATTACTAGCTGATAAACACGGGGCAAAATATCTGAAAGTTACTTTGATAACTTGACAGAGACGCATTTTTAAGATGCCTCTTTCATCACCAATTTTCCGGCAGAGGTTCTTAGCGTCTCTTTATCCATATTCCCCTGAGTGTGGTGGTTTAAAGCTCCATACATAACCAACCGGATATAAAAGTTAGTGGGTGCTATTTATCAACATTTGCAAGCTGTAAAATCTATGGGAGGAAAAATGCTGCATATGAATAGTACAAAAACCCCATTGCTCACATGGTGTTGTAGTTTTTATTGGTAAGAGACGTTAGCATGAAGATACCCATTATTTTTTTAACCTTAAATGATTAGCTAAAATTAAAAAAAGCACTCACTAGTTAATTCTAACATGCCAAAAATGGAGGCGAGAGGAGACTGTAATAATTATCAACTATCCTTGTGATTATCTCATCATTAACGAGACATGTCAGCTTCCATCAAATGCTAATGCGTGACTTTTCATAATCACATTCATGGTTATATGTGTGATATATATGCGCAGCATTTGAGTTCTGTTCTTGTACTGAAACTCTGTAATTCATTACTTAACCTTATTGTCAGATGTTTCAGAAATCATCAATAAACATAAGGGCAAATAACATTGTAAAAAAAAATGTGTGTTTAACTGAAGAAGACAATTACTCTCAGCAGTGCTTTTTAAAAGAGCTCGTTGATCTATTATCTTCTTGGGGTAGTGATTATAATGATTAGTTGTAAGGAAATCTGAGATCATGAGCTACCAGCTCAACTATGTTAGAAACATTTAGGAGTCAATTCTATATACGTTGAAGTGGCCATTGAAGTCTATGGCAATTTTTGGTGGAAAACAGCCCAACTGGTCGCTTTGGACTGTATGAATCCCGGTGATTGCCCCGTCTGCAGATGTCACCGTGTCGGACCTCAGACTTGGATGATGTTACTACATGGAAGTTCAGGAACGAATGGCAGCAAGGCTTAATTAAGATTCACCCTACGCGTTTCGTAGGACCTTTCCTCCTTCCTCAGGGGTGTTTAGCCTTTTAATTATTGTTACACTTACAGCATAATATACTTTATCAGAGTTCATACCAATATATTTTCAAATACTGTATTAAACCACAGTTGCTCTTGGATAAAAATATATATATATCTTGTGTTTTCAGTTACTCTGGGTGAGGGATTATGGGGATATTCCAAGCTTTGATACCTTAAAGATCAACAGTCTGTTTAAGATTCCCATAAGAGGTATCTTTCTTAAAGGGGGAGGGGCATCAATTAATACAAATCTAATTAATTATATATATATATATACATATGTATATATACACACACACACACACAACTAAATTGATCTTCAGTTAATTTGAGATGATAATAGTACGTACATAAATGTCCCTAAAGAGTCCAGGATAAATCTGTTGCCACAATTAAGCTTTCAAATCTGTATCCTTGGTCTCCCTTGGATCCCTTAACTTCAGATTAGTCCAAAAGGTTGTGTTACAAATATACTTAAAAGGTGCTTAACAACAATAAAAAACAAATGTCTAAAATATACAATGTAAATAATTAAAATTATATTTAATAATTAAAAGTCAAGATATAAATATTATTTAAAAAAATGAAACAAAAAATCAATAGAAAATAAAAATAGAACTTAAATTAAGATTTAAATAAAGAAGAAATATGTTAAAAATTGAAGATGATTAATGACAATGAAACTGGGTTGTACGTGTGATTTAAAAATCTATGTTTTTACAAAATCTTCTAGGTCAATATCAATGTTTAACCCGATTGGTGCAAGAGTTTGAAGTTTGTGAATCCAGAAGGTTTTTTGCTGACACAATTTGATACGTCGATTTCCACCTCTTTTTTCCTGAAAATACGACCTCTGCCCACGTGATAGCTCTTTCTTTTGTATCCTGATTGTGTACTTCTGAATGTGTTTAGACACACAATGCAGGGTCTTTTATATTCTAAGAAATGATTTGACATCCACAAGCTGGTTATCTTTAAGATACCAAATAGTATTGTTTGTTTTGTTCTTGTCTTTTTGTGCTAAATAGTGTAAATTTGGGATCCCCATAATCCCTCGCTGAGATTAACTGAAGTAACAAAATGTATTTTATTATCCAAGTCTATCTATGCTTTCTTATTTGGCGATATATTTTATAGACTCTGATAACGTAAGTTTAAGAGCAACAATTAGCAAACAAAGGCTAGACACCCGTGAAGAAGAGTTAATGTGCTATGAAACGCGTAGGGGGAATCTTGAGACTTGCTGCCATCCGTTCCTACACTTCTGGGTAGTGACATCATCCAAGTTGGAGCTCCAACACTGTGGCGTATGCAGACCAAGCAATCACCGGGATTCAATGCATGCGGGGAGGGAGAAGACGGCTTACATTGTTGGTCATATTCGGAGGAAGAATTTATTGTTGAACTTTGAATGAAAGCTTTTACACCATGCGAGGTGTTCTGTTCATTAAAAAAAATACAACTGTGCACTGTTTAACGCCAAGAAATTAACATTTTTTCTGATTTGCAAACTTTTTTTTTTAATTACTTAAATTATTATTTTTTAAAAAGCTGAAACTTTCATGAAGAGCCAAATCCGCATCCATAGAGGTAAAGGCGCACAGTGAAGAGAGTGGGTCAAGAGCTAGTTAAAAATATGCACCTCCATTCTCTCTTTTTATGGATCAATCAAGTATATTTTTAACTAGCTCTTGACCCACTATCTTCGCTGTGTGCCTTTACCTCTATGGATGCGGATTTGGATTTTCAAACAAGTTGCAGCACTCTCCACACACCAGCTGTCATGGAACAAGAACTACATTTCTGACTCACCCCCCTCTCTCCTTTGCAGCTTCTGCCTGTCAGATCTTATTCCCAGCTGCATGGAGTTTGCACACACATACTGTGCCTGTGTAACTTGCAACAATGTTGCATTTCTTGCCTCTGGGCATGGAATCAGTGAACTGCTACTGCAGTTTCTGAGATCCTCACCAGAATGGGCTAGTCTGCCCCCCCTCCTGTTTGTTCAGAGATAGTCTGCCCCTAGACTATTCCCCTTACCCACACTGCCCCTCACTTCCTTTTCCACCCTGGAGACAGTGAGTACAGAACCCCTTCTCTGTTCATCTCCCATGGTGAGGCCATCTCTTTTTACCGGTTTCTAACTAATAATCACTACTACATACCATCCACAAGTATTTGTATCCTGCTGCTTTTCCCAATAAAGTGGAGGAAATATTACAGGGCTTGGAGTGATTTAAAAGGGAACTGAGTTAATGCTATCGGGAGCCATTCACAGATCAAACGTGACCCTGCCTTCAGAAAAGTAAAAAGAGGACCGTGTGCCTTGGGAATACACACAGAGGAGCTGCTACCCACAGCCTTTATGCTAAAGAAACAAGCAAGCAGCTTACACAGCAAATAAACAGCAGTCTCTCAGCACACTGTACAAGCATACCACCACGTTGCTACACAGAGCCACCAGCCTCTACACAGCAAACAACTACAGCCTTACTTTGCTAAGTGAGCAGCCTTACTTTGCTAATAAGAACACAGCCAGCAGCCTTGCAAAATAAGCAAGCAGATTCACACTGGGCACAGCCAGCTTCAACCTTGCACACAAGGCATCAGCTTTGCAAACTGACAGTACAGCTTACACACAAATCCTTACTGCCTTTCTCTGTCTGAGTTCACCCTCTGCACAGCCCCATAGTGAGGATCCACCATCTCACCTACCCCTGCGCACGTCCCCACGGCCAGCGCCATCAAGGGCCACGCCACTGGACACCCGCCAGGACACGGGTCAGGGCCACCGGACACCTGTGAGTACAGCTACCCCTACGCTGCACGCTGCAGGACACCGCTCGGCATCATCTGAGACAGACGCCCATTGCTGACAAGGTAAAAGACCGCACGCCACACGCACTGGCTAAAGGCCTACACACACCTACAGCATGGCAGAACTCAGAGCCTCACCAGACATCACGCAGGAGAGCGATAACTCAGACACAGAGACCGCTGCACAACTGCAACAGGCACAGGCAGGCGCAAGGCCCAAACGGGCAGTCACACTGACACAAAAGGCCCGAGAAAAATACGAGACTGACATTGAAGCGCACCGCGCTAAATTAGAGTTGGCCTGGAACACTACCACACTTGGGATATGCAATGTCGCCGGCGCTGGCAATTCTGTACAACAGCTCGAGCAGGCAATAACTCAATTAAAGATAGATCACGCATGCTACCAAGGGCTGTCAGAGGCATACGTCACTTACCTGGCCAGGGCTAACACCGGTGAAAGCCTGCAAGAAAGGGACTTACAGCATAATATTGACTTGACACGTGACAGCCGCGTGCGAACCTCTATCACGGAAGCCGAGAGTAAGAGGAAAGACCTTTTGATGGAAACCGCATCGCAGCGCTCAAGCGCATCCAGGCATTCTTCAAGGTCAGCAAGATCAGCGCGATCTAACGCGTCCAGCGCTAGCGCAAGCGCTACCAAGGCGCGAGCCTCCGCAGAGGCCGCACGTGCCAGGGCCGAATATGGTCGAAGAGAGGCAGCCATAAGGGCAGAAAGAGCGCGCATAGAAGAGGAGGAGCAGAACGCCGCCGCTGCCAATGCCGCCGCCGCTGCTACTGCCGCCGCTGCCTATGCTACTGCCGCCGCTGCCAATGCCGCTGCTACCGCCGCCGCTGCGCGCAGAAAGGCCGAATTAGACGCGGATCTAGAAGCTCTAAGCAAAGAAGAGGACGCCGCCGCCGCCATAGCCCAAGCTGAAGTCTTAGAAGCAGCTGCGAGACAGGACGGCGGGGAGCAACCGTACAGACGGATTGCCTCAGAGGATCCAGTCCAACGCACTAAAGACTACGTAAAGAGCCTCTTCAGCTTAAACACCAGCGCACCATCTCAACACGGAGGGAGTGACTTTACAGACACCGAAGATTTGCTGGGGCCACGAGGAGAAGACGCTGTTCCTTCAATGGTACATGCTGCCTGGGATAGCCACAGCTGCAACAGTGATCCACATGCCAGCGCGCACACGGATGCACTACAACAGGCTCGCCATCCAGGTACACCCACACGGGAAAACACAGCCCCTCACACCGACCAGCAGTCATCATGCGTCCACACCAAGGAAGAGGCGAACGCACGAACCCTCCCAGCAACTACCTCAGAATGGGACAAACACGCCGATGCCTCAGGCCTGACAGACATAGTCAAGTACATGATCCGGCGTGACCTGGTGCAAGCAGGACTCACCAGCTTCGACGACCGCCCTGAGAACTACCGGACGTGGAAGTTCACGTTCAAAGATGCAATCAACAGCTTGGGCTTCTCAGCAAGGGAAGAGCTCAACCTGCTATTCAAGTTCCTGGGGAACGAATCCAGAGAGCACGCGAATAGACTGCGGGCGGCAAACGCGCACCAACCCCAAGTAGGTCTTGACCTAGTGTGGGAAAGGCTAGAAGAGTCCTACGGCAACCCCGAAGCAGTCGAGGATTCGCTCTTCAAAAGAGTCGACAGCTTCCCCAAGATCACAACTAAAGACTACTCGAAGTTACGAGAGCTCGGGGACCTGCTGCAAGAACTGGAGTTCGCAGGGAAAGACCATTCCTTAATAGGTCTCAACGTCCTAGACTCAGCTCGTGGAGTGAGACCCATCCTGGAGAAGCTACCCTTCAACCTCCAAGAAAAGTGGATTTCACAAGGTTCCAAATACAAAAGGGAGAAGCAAGTCGTCTACCCCCCATTCTCAGTTTTCTTGAGCTTCATTCGCGAAGTGGCAAGGACAAGGAACGATCCCAGTTTCATCTTGGGTGCGCAAACCGCATACAGTGCAAGAAGCCTGAGGAACGAGAGACCAGCGACGAGATATGGTAACACCCAAACACCCATCTCGGCTCGCAGGCCGGACGTGCCTCACACGACCCAAACTACTCCCGATCAGTCAGTCGCCGGAGACAAGGAACCAAGGGACTCAAACAGAGAATGTCCCATACACAAGAAGCCACAACCACTCAACAAGTGCTTTGGGTTCAGGATGAAGTCCCTAGAGGAACGCAAGAGGTTACTTGGAGAATTCAGAGTTTGCTTCAGGTGCTGCGGTTCCACGACTCACCTAGCCAGGGACTGTAAAGAAGAGATCAAATGCACAGTGTGCGAAAGTGACAAGCACGTGACAGCATTACACCCAGAGGCGCTGACACTCCACCAACTCAAGAACCCATCCTCCGTAGCGGAGCATGGCGGGGCGAAAGAAGAAGGAGAGTCAACATCCGTCACATCTCAGCGCACTGAGGTTTGCGGAAAAGAAGGTGACAAAATATCCTGCTCCAAAATATGCCTTGTCGCAGTGCACCCCCAGGGACACCTGAGAAGGCTATTCGGATGTACGCAATCCTCGACGACCAGAGCAACCGATCGCTGGTCAGGTCAGAGTTCTTCGATATGGTTAACATACAAGACAGTGCTTCTCCTTACACTCTCAGAACGTGTGCAGGGCGAATGGAGACCACATGGAGAAGAGTGAATGGCTATACCATATGCTCAATAGACGGCAAAGTGAACATGCCCCTTCTCACACTCATCGAGTGCAGCCACATGGCCACAAACAGGGACGAGATTCCCACACCAGACATGGCACATCATTACCCGCACCTCAAAGGAATAGCCAACTACATCCTGCCGGTAGAACAAGGCGCCAAGATCTTGCTGCTGCTCGGCAGGGACATCATGAGGGTACATAAAGTCCGTAAACAGCATAACGGACCCCACAACGCGCCATACGCCCAAAGACTTGACCTAGGATGGGTGATAGTGGGCAACGCGTGCACTGACACAGAGCACGGACAAGACTATGTTGACGCCCGCAGAACGGTAGTAACAGAATGTGGACACACATCTCTTCCTGAACCATGTCTTGGCCATCTCCAAGCGACCGAAGGGCCAAGTGAAGAGAAAAGACAAGGTCATAGCCCTGAGGTCAAGAAAAACATGCTCACATCGGGGGGATGGGACAATGGCCTAGGATGCTTAGCGGTTCAGATAACCAAGGATGACGAGTCGACTCCACTGAAGGAAGAAAGTAACCTCCCAAAGGTGACCGACAAAGGCGTCATCCAAAAGACAATAAACAATCGGACGATCCTCTCGCGAGCAATGGCACGGCTAGGACGTACAGTCGTTCCTCTCCACAGAGTATCCAGCGATAAAGCAGCCAGCTGTCACGGCTGGCATAACCGCAAAAGATTGCGCCCTACAGGTGAAGCCACAGTGTCAAAAAGACTGTCCTTTCACACGTCTAAAAAAGACAATCTCAGAGAGATCTCATAAAGGGATTTACTAGGGCAAAAGAGACTGTTTTTCGTCATGTCCAAGGAGAGAACAACCTCCTGAGGGCAGTCAACAAAGAGATACAAAGGCGTATCACCAATATACGTGGAAACGTTCTCTTGCAAGAGAAATGCACCAATGACTTAGGGTGCACAGCGTTCCAGACCACAAAGGACAACGACAAGCAAACACCATCAAGGGAAGATAGAGGATTCCCAAGGTTAACAACCAAGGAGCTCTCCAAAGACGGACCAGGCAGTTGGGTGAACCCGCTACCATTCCGTTCACCAAGATGGCGCTTCCCAAACAATGGAGAACATGCCATCTCTAGGTTCACTTCGCACCTCTGCGACCTACAAAGGGAACCAGAGACCAAAAACAACGTTGTGGCCTTCATCCAGAAGATATTCCTTACCAGCCACGCAAAGCCAGCACCTCTAATGAAGGAAGGTGAAGAATGCTGGTACCTCCAATCATCTGGGGCCTACCACCTTCAGGAACCCAATCAAATCCGGGTAGTGTTCAGCCCCAGCACTCAGCTTCAGGGAGTCTCCCTGAACGACGCCCTCTTTACTGGACTAGATTCGGCAACCAGTCTTCCAGGAGTGTTGTTCCGCTTCCGCAAGGAGTCAAAAGCCATCTCCTTCTGCCAAACGCCAGGTGATAGAGCGACAGGCTACCACGACTGGCATACGTACAAGGGGATGCATTCTGTGGGTAAAACTACAGAGACAAAAAGACTGTTCTCTCACAAGGCTAAAAGGAAACAGTGCCAGAGACCTTTACACAAAGACATTGTGGTGCAACCAGCAAACCTGGAGCTGTGCATCCACCCTGCATCCTTTGCAAAAGAACCTTGACCAAGGGACCTTGATACCAGTGATACCGGCCGGTGTCACATCGCTATGTGGACATGGACTCTTGCATCGTTTGAGAATGTGATGTTATCTTTGTTATGCATTGCACATATGTTCCACATAGTCTGTAATATAGTGGTATCTACAGATACCAGACGGGGAGTGTCATGGAACAAGAACTACATTTCTGACTCACCCCCCTCTCTCCTTTGCAGCTTCTGCCTGTCAGATCTTATTCCCAGCTGCATGGAGTTTGCACACACATACTGTGCCTGTGTAACTTGCAACAATGTTGCATTTCTTGCCTCTGGGCATGGAATCAGTGAGCTGCTACTGCAGTTTCTGAGATCCTCACCAGAATGGGCTAGCCTGCCCCCCCTCCTGTTTTTTCAGAGATAGTCTGCCCCTAGACTATTCCCCTTACCCACACTGCCCCTCACTTCCTTTTCCACCCTGTAGACAGTGAGTACAGAACCCCTTCTCTGTTCATCTCCCAGGGGGAGGCCATCTCTTTTTACCGGTTTCTAACTAATAATCACCACTACATACCATCCACAAGTATTTGTATCCTGCTGCTTTTCCCAATAAAGTGGAGGAAATATTACAGGGCTTGGAGTGATTTAAAGGGGAACTGAGTTAATGCTATCGGGAGCCATTCACACATCAAACGTGACCCTGGCTTCAGAAAACCAGCACTGGACGGAGATGCTCCAGAGATGTTAGTAAGAGACTTTATTCTATTCAAGATGATATGCTTTGTGGTTTAATAGTGTTCCAGGGCCCATCCCAATGAGGTTCTGTGCTGGGAGTTTGCTCCTTTGTTCAGTTCCTACAGGGAATATAGGTCCCATTTAGGATACCGTACCACAGGAATCTTTGTTCTAACTTTTACCCGCTATGGTGTTTGTGGATCAATTATTGACAAGCGTAATTTTGTACCTATAACGGACCCGGACCCGGTACAATGAAAGCTAAAAGATTAGTGATCATTCACACTCCTGTTACAGCAGCCACACCAACATAGGTGAGCAGTAATACAAATTTGAATGAGGATCCGCATGATCCAACCTGCTATGCAACCTATGCAAGTGGGTTTTGACAATTTCCTCTGCAAAACAGAGGAAACCATTTAATTCACTGTTGTTAGCCAACAGTGTTTGGATATTTCCTTGGAAACATCAGGCAAGTGATAGCATAGGCGAGAAGTAGCTCAAGTCATCAAACAGGCATTCATGTTGATGATCTCGTGCTCATCTTAAGTGAAAGAAAAAAAACATTTTGCAGCAAGGTTGAGTTTCTCCTGGTGGTCAGGGGATCGAGTAAATGCACTTTCAAACCCCTGACTATTATCAATTATTGAAAGAGCGACCCTCTGAACAAGATAAATCTGTTATGCAGGCAAACAGAGGATTTGTTACAAGTATCCAGTAATTATTGAAGGAGCACTTAAGATGTAGGGTTGCCAGGTGTCCGGTCTCTCTGACGTCAGTGCCGGATGTCAGCTGGGTTAATAATTTGGCGCGCACCAGTGCACGTGATGTCAGCATCAGACACCTCGGCGTGGGACAGACAGTGAGGGAGAAGCCTGCAGCGGGAGAGGCACCAGCAGCAAGTGCTGTGACCTGCCGCCGGGAGCCCCACATCCACTGCCCCCTCCCCAGCCATCGGCCCACTACGACCCCCCATAGTAACCGGCCCTGTCGTGGAAACGGTCCCCCTTCGCAGCCACCGCCCCCCCGCCCCAGCAGCAACGCCCCCCCTCCCCGCAGCCACCAGCCCTCCCACAGCCACCGTCCCACCCTAAGCAACCAGTCCATTGCCCATCCCGCAGCTACCAACCCCACAAGGAAAGTCTGATTTGTATATGTATTGGGGGTGTATTTTTTATATGGATTGGGGGGTTGGGGTATTTTTTATATGTATTGGGGGGGTTGGGGTATTTTTTTATATGTATTGGGGGTTGGGGTATTTTGATATGTACTGGGGGAGTGGGGTGTATTTTTAATATGTATTCGGGTGGGGGTGTATTTTTTATATGTATTGGGGGATGGGGGTATAGGGTGGGGGTATATTTTTTTATGTGTATTGTGGTTTGGAGTATCTTTTTTATATGTATTGGGGGGGTTGGGGTATATGTTCATATGTATTGGGGGGTTGGGGTATATTTTTATATGTATAGGGGGTTGGGTATATTTTTCTATATAGTGGGGGGTTGGGATATATTTTTATATGTAGTGGGGGTTGGGTGCATTTTTTTATATATGTATCGGGGGCGTGGGGTACTTTTTATATGTGTAGCACTGTCCCCCCCCCCCTCTGGGAGATACAAGGCCTATGCTACCTAGTGGTGGTGCAATACCTGTTAGGGTCAAGAGAGATAAGTCTGATCTGCGATGTAGTGGAGGTTAGGATAGGCTTAGATTATACTCCTAGCTCCTCTCATGGTGCTTAGCGCCTCCAGCTGTAGTGGGCTCCAGGATGTTCGGAGGTCAGCTCCCACTATTGCACTCTTTCCCTCTCAGCCCAAGGACTGATACCGAGACTGAGGTATATTAGAACAGGATCTTTATTGGGGAACATCCACTGCAGATCTTCTCACACCGATGCAAGGTCTCAGAGGCTCCTTACCTCTGGATGATGCTTTGCCCCTGGTAGTATAGGGCAATTGTGGCTGAGTCTGATGTTCCCTCAGTCCAAAGACTGAGGGTGAGCACGCTGATCATGCCATGGGAGAGGCTGATAGCTCTACTGCTTCCTCTCGCTTCCAGACCAGGAACAGGACTTCCTCTCTCTTCCAGAACAGGAGCAGGACTGACACTAAATTTAGTAGTCCCCTAATTAGGATAGAAGGGGCGGGCTCATGGCCTATACCTATCCCTGATAGGCTTACACAGGCCATGAGTCACCACCTTACTCCTGTCCATCATAGAGGAGCATGGGTGGGGTGACAAACCCACAAGAATAACTCCTTACAACCTGCAGCTAGCAGGACTTTCATAACATGGCATGGAAAGAAAGGCATAAGGACATACCCTGTTACATATGTATTGGGGGGAGGTCCGGTATTTTGTATATGTATTGGGGGATATTTTATATGTATTGGGGGGTATTTTTACATAGGGGGGCAAGGGGTTATTTTTTTATATGTATGGGGGGTATATTTTTATATGTATTGGGGGGGTCTCGCATATTTTAGCATTGTGTCCAGTATTTTTGGACAAGCCACTGGCAACCCTACTTAAGAGAGGGGCAAATGAGCCCAGCACAGGGAAAGCAGCAGGGTAACAGCACATACCTTGAGCCGATGCCAGTATGTCTGGGGCAAGCGAGAGATGTGCAGTCCATTCTATTGACTCAGAATTGGAACCTCGAGGGGGGAAAGGTATTTAGGGGGCCAGAGGTAGACAGGATAAAACATGTGATTGTAAACTGAAGGTTTTAAGAGGTGGGGAGGGATGAAAGAAGAGAGCTTTGTGTGTGTGCAAAATGTTATTGAACACACACTGACATCACACAAAACAGAACAGCTCGCCGTGTTTACAAATGAACTTAAAAATATATATTTTTTAAATGCTTATAGATGTCAGATACTGTTACAAAAAAAAAGGCATCAATCAACAAGATTTACCGCTTAAATATGTCACTGCTATTAGTATACTTTTTTCCTAGGTATGATTCGCCCTTTAAATAGTGTTTATAAGATGTCAATCAGACCTTCATTGAAAGTTCTTGGGGGCACATGCACATGTTTCACCCCTGATGAAGCAGATGAACAAATCTGAGAAACAAGTATTGTTTTTTTTTTTTTGCCAACCGGAGCATCCGTAGTCCCTAGTGACGTCACAAGGAAGATCTGAAGCTGAGGCTCATGGAGAGGAGCCGAGAACAGACTGAGGTGTGCCAAGATCGAGACGCAGGACTGAGGAGCCAAGTTTTGCTCTACATATGCGCACTTACATAGACATGTTTGTGAGTGTCCATTTTGGAGTTGTATTGTGTTGATTTATACTTTTATAAAGACATACTTCACCATAGGAGGTTCTTTTCTGCGCTTCTTTTTTTGCAGCTGCAGTTTTCTTGGAGGTGGTAGGAAGCCCCCTCACCATATAGGAGCAGGACTTAAGGACTTTCTCATACATTTATTCTTGCCAAGAACATTGAAAGGTTTTTTTAATCATTTTTTTAATGTGTTTATTTGTGCCATTTTTATTTGTATTTCTATTATTATTTTCATTTTTATGCTTGCTGTCCGTTTATGCTTGTATTTGCAATTTTGGGACTATCCCTCTGAGTGCTAGTTAGTATTCTTTCACATAGATAACAATGGAAGTTCTCTACCTTCTTATTCGTGTTTTCCTATGTCCCTGTTCCTGTATTCCAGACATCATTTCCCTTTAATTACCTTTTTCATGGCCAGAGAGCTTTGATGACTTGATTAAGCTTTGCAGTGCAGTTCCAGTCCCTACCCATTGAATTAATTAGCCCAAACCTTATTAACTTCCCAATTCTAATCGATGGAGCGCTGATGCTGAACACAATACAAGGACAGAAAGAGTAGGCAATTTTTAACCTAGAAAATGACTGCACCTAAGTCCCAACCATCGACTATCTTTGTCTTTTTTTAAATTTTCCTTTCAAGATACTAGAAATGTATTCTTAAGTATATTATAAGTGAATTATTTATTTAACTTACAATAAACTTAGGTTCTTTCCATATGGTGACAGCACCTCCAGTCGCAGCAGGATGCAGTATAACTGCAGGCAGTCCCTACCATGACAGTCTAATACTTCAGGCTAATAGACTGCAACTCAGCCAGACATATATAAACAGGATCTTTATTTGATGCAGCCACTGCAGGGTGGTATAACAGAGTTGCATATAGTAGAGTAGGAGTTTCAGGCCCTTGGGTGGTGCTGACCAGAAGATAATGTGATGAGGCCTTGTGCTAAGTACAGATCTTGGCTCCTCCACCTATGAGGGGCTGAAGGGAACTCCAACACACCTCTCCTCTCCCCAGGAGGGGCGGAGGAGTACTGACTCTTATAATTTAGAACATCCTCCCTAATGCAAAAGGGAAGGGCACAGTGTCTGCACCATGATAGGTTGCAACACAGACCCAGTGGGGGGGGGGGGGAGAGGTTGAAAGGTAGCTGGACCAGCCATGGCTATACTAAAACCACATACCATGCATGTTACAAAAGGTTGTATATGACATCGCCTGATTTCATGTGAAACCTATAAGCAGCCTTGAGCCCTCAGCAACAGGGCGCCATGACCAATGAGACTAGGCTCTGCCTACAGTGTTGCAGGTGTCAGCGTTCTCCCTAGCCTCTCTCTCTCCTTAACCCCGTGCCCCTCAGGCAGGGGTGAAGCAGTTGGGATGAAGGCCAAAAGGGCTATATTTAGCATAGGGCATGGGAGTGTGGTCAGTTCGTGCCAGACCCTCTTACCGCGTCTACTGCAACCCTCTTCTGCAACCCCTGTCTCTCTCCTGAACCCACTGGCATATCTTTCTGAGCACTCTCCTGTACCCACTTAACCCCTCTCGTGCAGCCACTGTCCCTCTCTGCCCACAAAACACACTGCCCCTTTCTCTCTGCACACTGCCCCCTCTCCTACGCCCACAGACCCATCTGTCTCTTTTACTCATGCAACCACTGCCTCTGTCATGCCTTCCTCAACCCACTGCCTTCTGTTTGTGTCCACTGCTTCCTCTTGAACTGCCTGTCCTGTGTCTGCCCACTGCCCCTTTCTCTGTCTCCCTCCTACAACCACTGCCCTCTGTCTCAGCCCACTGCCCCTTTTCTTTATCCCTCTCCATCCTGCAACCACTGCCCTGTCTCTGCACCACTGGCCCCTCTTACGCTCCCTCCCTCCTGCACCCCTCTCTACCTTCTTTCCTGTACCCACTGCCCCCCACTGCCCCCCACTGCCCCTCTATCTCTCTCCTGCACCCTTTTTGTCTGCCCCCCTGCACCCACTGCCTCTCTCCCTGCACCATGTACCCATTACCCTTTCTCTCTGCCTCCTGCACCTACTACCTTCTCTCATCCATACACAAGTTTTTTTATTCTGATTTTATTTTTAGATATAAGTATAATTTTAAAAAAAATGGATAACAATTTAAAATAAATATCTTAAATCTGTGTAGCCATGTCTGGTTTTGGCTACTAATCTGCCCTGCCTAACATGTAAGTCCTGGTATCAGTGCAGGCAGTGTTAGGTCCAATCTGGGTTTTCCCCTGCAGTGAGCAGCTCCCTTGAGTGGCAGGGGGGGGGGGCAGGGCATGTGTTCTGCCCAATCCTGGGCTCAGACCTTGGACCCTCCCCCAGGGTACTTAAGTGGCTGCATATGTACATTTAGTCAGTTGTTTCTCCCCTGAGAGAGACTGTCCCACGGAAGAGTGTGCGCAGAGCTCTGGCCACCTTCCATCCCCTCCCTTAGAGGAGTGTGGGTGAGGACTATACCTACTACTCTATCAGGGAGTAGGGGAAGAGTTAGGACTGACCCTTGGGGCCCATGCTGGGGGTTTGAGTCCAGGGACCATCTGAAGGCTGGAGGCTAAGTGTATGCTGACTCTATGCTGTGAGTTGAACAATAAAGTTGTTCCAGTTGATAAAATATACTCCTGTCTCTGAGTACAATCTATCAGGGGGAGTATCAGAGAGTTCTCCTGCGGGGATTGTCTCCAGCATCCCTGGAGTCTGCACGAGATGAAGGCACTGAACCACCGTGAGAAGAACTAAACATCACCCAAAAAAAGCCTGTCCTGTCTTCCCCATATCACTGGTGGAAAGCTCAGCATCCTATTAACCAGAAGGTACCCATCACCTACACACCCTGTAATAGGCAGATCTCCCAGAGGGGGGGGGGAGGGGGAAACACTGTTACATCTGTTTTTTAGGGTGTAAGTATATATAAATCTATATATATAAAAGTGACAAAAACCCTGCATTGCACAGCAAATATGTAAATATAACTGTATGCTCATCTGCATGTCTAAGGCAGGTCTGCAACCCCGCCCTTCACCATTATCACCCAGCACACAGCACTTCCACTGCAGCAAGGGATTCTGGGAAATGAAATGCAAATGAGCACACAGTGCCACTTTTTGCTTCAAAAAACATTTTTAACATGGTTCCCTATAGGCTTAAGCTTGCTGCATGGTCACAGCTTTGAGCACAGCCAGGGTTAAGGTGCATACCCAGAAAACCACCCACAGACAGCTGTTTCGACCTTAATGGGTCTCATCAGTGTGGGGTTGATTGACTGGGTATGCAAAGAAGCTAAGGGATGGGGTATACAATAATACTGAGTTAAGTTATGGTGAGTAAAAAAAAGTGACAAAAACCCTCCATTGCAAAGCAAATATGCAAATATGTAAATATAACTGTATGCTCATCTGCATGTCTAAGGCAGGTCTGCAACCCCGCCCTTCACCATTATCACCCAGCACACAGCACTTCCACTGCAGCAAGGGATTCTGGGAAATGAAATGCAAATGAGCACACAGTGCCACTTTTTGCTTCAAAAAACATTTTTAACATGGTTCCCTATAGGCTTAAGCTTGCTGCATGGTCACAGCTTTGAGCACAGCCAGGGTTAAGGTGCATACCCAGAAAACCACCCACAGACAGCTGTTTCGACCTTAATGGGTCTCATCAGTGTGGGGTTGATTGACTGGGTATGCAAAGAAGCTAAGGGATGGGGTATACAATAATACTGAGTTAAGTTATGGTGAGTAAAAAAAAGTGACAAAAACCCTCCATTGCAAAGCAAATATGCAAATATGTAAATATAACTGTATGCTCATCTGCATGTCTAAGGCAGGTCTGCAACCCCGCCCTTCACCATTATCACCCAGCACACCGCACTTCCACTGCAGCAAGGGATTCTGGGAAATGACATGCAAATGAGCACACAGTGCCATTTTTTGCTTCAAAAAACATTTTTAACATTTTTTACTCACCATAGTGTGTGTGTGTCCCGCTTCTCGGCGCTCCGCTTTTCGGCGATCCGCTGATACGGCGGCACCGAGAAGGGGCCACCATGTTGAATTTGAAATCACGTATGCGCAGAACGAGCGGGTGCACCTGACGCGCATGCGCAGACCGCCGGTTGCGCACGCAGACCATAGGTTGCGCGCGCAGACCGCAGGTCGCACATGCGCAGAACGGCAAAAATGCTGGTTTGCGCTTGCGCAGCACTGAAAATCGCCGGATCTGCTTTCCGACGATTTTCACTATACGGCGGGCCTCTGGAACGGAACCCGCCGTATATCCGGGGCCCTGCTGTGTATATATATCTATATATATATATATATCTATATATATATATATAGCCCCCGTTCTTGGGACGGAACTACCAGTATAAGGAGGATTTGCCTGGCATACTATATTGTGAGACTTTTACACTGACTGATTTAATCTCAGGTTAACCCCTTAATTGCTGCAGCAAGTTCCGTCATTTTAGCTTATATATGCATTGTTTTATTGTTGCTACAGAATCATTATTTCTCATTTGATCTGTACTCTCTCTGTGTTTTATTAAACTGTATTTACATACATATTATCCACACTACAGGATTATGCGCTCACTTTTTTCTTGTTACTATTTGTATTGAGGAATTGGTTTATTCCTTGTTGAGCAGCCATCCGTTTGTTAGCCATAGCCCTTCCTCATTATATGTTCTTTTTTCAATTGTTTAGTCTCACTGCCTGGTATTCTTTTTTTCTGTCTTTTTTCTGTCTATATATATATATATATATATATATATATATATATATATATATATATTTAGCCCCCGTTCTTGGGACGGAACTACCAGTACTGCTATTACCTGTATGGCAACCAGGAGGCCAGAGCCTCCGCCACTGGGAGCCTGGGGTGATATCGGGTTTGTCTCGGTGCAGTGCCTCCACCTGCAAGGGATCCCAACGTGGTGGGATATGCCCCTTACAGGAAATAATAACAAGAATACACACAGGCAGGTATATAACAACAACCTTTACTGAACACGGTATAGAGGTACCCTGTACCACACAGTATGATAGGCCAACCCAGTACCACCAATGAGTGTACCCAAAGTACAGAGGGTGCTTGGCACCAATACCCTGATGTCCGTTTCCCCCAATGTCGGGGCCCACCCAGAAGTGTAGTAGATAGCGCTAGACCGTGAGATGATGGTGCACTTAGTTACGTACCTGCCGAGTACTCCAGTACTCGGTGCGGCCGACTTGGCGACAGGGATTCGCTGATCCAGCGACGTTGTCCGCCTCGGCGTTGGGTTAATTCCGGCGTGGATAATATCACCATACAGGGTATGTTACCACAGAGGTGATTTGGTCCCAGACCACCGACCGTGATCACTGCGCAGCATCTTTACTGTGTCCCTGACACTCGGCAGTAAATGAGGAAGTATCCCTATCTAATGGGGCCTTCCCTGTAGCAACCACAAGCTATGTGAGTCGGGGCCTAGATGGGGCCTAAGGGGGAAGATCTGGCCTAGTCCAGGGCAGCACTGCTCCCTGGACATTACCTACTCCTCTAAGGTCTCTCTTCCAACTGACGAGGTCTCCTGAGCGCGCCAAATGTCTCCTTAGTCCTGCTGAGATCCTTGCAGCCCTATTGGTTGTGCTTGCCCATGTGGTGAGCAGCCCCTGGGGCTGCTGGGAATTGTAGTTCCCCTGCAGAGCTTTTGGGTGATATGGCCATCGCTGGGAACCTGCTGCGCATACACGAGGGTGAAGCAAAATGGCCGCCACACTCACAATCTTACTGCGCATGTGCGAACTTGTACTGCGCATGCGCGACACAAAACAAGATGGCGACACCCTCAGCCACCGGCCACCCGCTTGCCTACACTGCATGTTCCCTGACGGCCCGGCAAGTTCCCAGCTTGTAGCGGAGGTAAGGGGACACGTGGAAGACTTAGCTACATATACATATTTATTTAACCCCACAGGACAGGTGTGTAGGTGCTAATACACAAATGTCGGACAGGGCCCCACATTTGCTATAGCCAGTTAAGTGTGTGTGTGTGTGTGTGTGTGTGTGTGTGTGTGTGTGTGTGTGTGTGTGTGTGTGTGTGTGTGTGTGTGTGTGTGTGTGTGTGTGTGTACAGATGTGTTCAGATTGTGTTTGTGTTTGTACGAATGTGATCTGATTGTGTGTGGGTGTGTGTACAGGTGTGATCTGATTGTGTGTGCGTTGTGACGGTAGGGGGTAGCCGGCGTTCATAAATAAAGGTGAAGCCCAGCTGGCTGCCCCTAAAACCATGTGCCAAGGGCTGAAGTGTCAGCTCTTGGGTCAAGTAATGCACTCTGATATGTTTCCCTGTATTTCTGTCCCCCTTTCCGGTCATCTATAAGCTCCATAGCTAGACTTACCATGTGTGGTTAGGTCCCCTGGTAGGAGGTAGCTGCAGAACCGGGACTTTGGGAACGGGAGTTTATGGATGGATATTGGGGGTCAACTAGTCTTAAAAGGTGTATTAAATCTCGGTCTTCCAATAGACCTGGAAGACTGGAAGGATGTCTGGGAACAAGCTGCTAAAACATCAATTTGCACAACAATAAAAGAAAATATCTATAAAATTATATTTCAGTGGTACCTGACCCCGGCTAGGCTGAGCCAGGTCTACCCCGGCACACTGGACCTGTGCTGGAGGGGATGTGGTCAAAAGGGGGACATGGCCCACATTTGGTGGTCATGTCTGGAGATTCAGAGGTACTGGACTATGATCCAGACGCTTATCTGCGAGACCACGGTACTCTCCCTTCCCCTGGATCCTCTGACCTTGGTGCTGAGCAAACCCATTGATGACCTTCCTCCGCCAATGTCAAGGCTGATTACGGCCATGCTGACAGCGGCCAGATGCTCTATCGCGGCAGCCTGGAAACAGATTAAGGCCCCGTCGAGAACTACAGTAGTTAGAAGGATCAATGAGGTTATGACTATGGAGAAGCTCACGGCCATGCTCCAAAAGAAAATGCCTCCGTTATGGAACACATGGAACCCTTGGCTAGAGAGATAAAATCCAAAATTTGAAACCCTTGGACCTCTAGTATCCCCAGACTGCTGGAGAAGGTAACAAGGAAGCCTCTGGGCGAACACCCCCCCCCCCCTCCATCCAATTCCCTCCCCCCCACTGGTTTGTCTCCTTCCTACCCCCTCACTCCTTCCCCCCCCCCCTTCTCTTTCCTCCTATGGAAAACAGAAAAATGTTATTGGTCACTACCTGATTGCATTGAGTCGAAATGTTGTGGGCTCATGACATTTCTGTACGTACACGTGTATATGAACGTGTCCAATAAAAAAATGGTTACAAAAAAAAAAGTGTATTAAATGTTGCTGACTGGCGTAGTCGGTAGTACTGGTATTTTACCCACAAATCGCATATGATTTGCGGGGACCTGTCTGTAGATGAAGATGGGGTATGTGCAGGGCCATCTTAACAACATTAGGGGTCCCCGGGCAAAGCAGTGCACGGGGCGCTGCCTACACTGTCACTCCCAGCCTCCCACGCGCTCACTAGCAGCAGCAGGCACTGGAAGGGCTGCACTGCTAGGCTGCAAGCGGTTGTTACACGAGCGGGTGCCGGGCGGGGGGAGAGCGAGCGGAGCCGGGGAGCCGGGCAGGGGGGAGAGCGAGCGGAGCCGGGGTGCCGGGCGGGGGGAGAGTGAGTAGGGTTGCCAGGTGGCTTGGACACAATGGTGAAAGGTGCGACGCACTCGAGAATCGTTGGTGGGGAAGAATGTTATTTATAAATGACCTGACTGTCATGTCAATTGTTCTAAATTTCACTCCAAGAATTCATCAATTTATATTCTATTTCTTAAAATATCTGGGGAGGAGTCTTGGGAGGGAGCTCCCTTCCGAGGATTGTTTTAGGAAATAGAATATGAAATTGATGCAAATTGGTGCACGCTTGGAGTGAAATTTAGAAAATTAGACGTAATGGTCAGATCATTTATAAATAACTGACCTGCAGTAATACTGTACATGGCAAGCAATACTGATCTTACTTCTCCTCTCACAAATTCCAAGATTGTTGCACCCCCTCCTCATCCTCTCTCTCTCCCCCCTTGTCCTCTCACCCTCCCACCGCCCTTGTCCTCTCACCCGCCCACCCCTCTTTGTCCTCTCACCCGCCCACCCCCTTTGTCCTCTCACCCCCTCCCTTCATCCTCTCTCATCCCCCCATCCCCCTCCCTTCATCCTCTCTCACCCCTCCCCCCATCCTCTCTCACCCCTCCCCCCTCCCCCCTCCTGTCATTATCAGTACAGTAGCTTTCAAATTTAGACTTCAAAATCCAGCTTTAAATTGCATATTGAATCATGCCATTGAATAAGTAACCTGCTCTGCCTTCTTGGGGATGATCTGTAAGTAAGAAGGGTGCTGCAGAGATTGCAATGCTGCTGTGATGAGAGCTGAGTTATGGAGCCTTTCTGAGAATTTACAATGATGGTTATTTTTAATAGATCTTGAAAATGGGAAGACTGTTAGTATAGTAAAAGAAAAGTAAGGGTGAGTGAGCAATTAAACAAAGTTGCCAGTACTGTATGTACTATCTGTCACCACACACACACACAGATATTCACTCACTCACACACTCACTCAAACACACACACACTGAAGCACACACATATACAGGCAGGACACAGGACACAGACAGAAAGACAGACACACTGAGACACACACACACACACTGAGACACACGTAGTGGTGTTCCGGGTTCCCCTCTGTACCTTCACTGCGGGGCGCGATCACGGGGGGCTGTGTAGGGAGCATCCGGAGGTTCCGCGGCAGCCCGATAGCACAGGGCGCTGCCATGTTGTAATTGGCATTTCACAAAACTCATGTGCGCGACAGGAGGCACGGAGAGAGTTCGCGCATGCGCAGTGTAAGCGCGGGAATGGCTGGCCAATAGACAGGAGGCTCTAAAGTAAAACTACAATGCCTCAGCAGAGCCACATGATGCCAGGGAGCGAATAGGAGTGGAGGATTGGCTGGCAGACAGGAAAGGGAAGCGTGGGGGAGAGACCACGCGAGGATAGGGTGACAGAGAAGCAAGGGGAGAGGAGGTGTGTGTTGCAGGGGGTCAGTGACCCACCTGCGTAGGCCAGATTTTCCCCTCAGGCCCCAGTGCAGACCCTGAGTCACCACCAGCTTGTGGTACTGCAGGGAACAGCCATAGAGAGGGACATCCTATCCCCTTACTGTAGTAGCAGACAGGGACACAGTATTCTTCCTGCGCTGCTGTGTGTTCAGTGGTTTGGGATCAAGCTGCTGGACATTACCAAACTCGTGAGAGACTACGCTGGATCGGCGGATCCTTTTCGAAGTCTGTTACCGGCTGCTGGAGTGGCCGGAAGGTATTTAATAAGTGCACCAACACCGGTACCTTCAGGCGCTGATCCCGCCTTGGGGGAGGGTTCTTTGGGGACACTGGGTTGAGTGACCAAGGGACTGAGTCTATACAGTGGACACGGTGTGGGGTACACGCGGTGGGGGGAAGTGACATTACTCGAACGCAGAGAGTGGCCAGGCCACTGGTGTATAATTACTGAGTATCAGCTATTCATGTACTGTGATTATATGTGTTATTCCTGATAGGTGTAAGCTAAGGTTTTGCAGTCACTTGCTAGTAAAAGGTTACAACGTTGTGGCTTGTTATCATTATTCTTACCCAGGGGAATCTTACTTATTGGGGATCCTGGGTAAGTGGGGGCGCTGCCAAGTACATATTGTTACCCCAGGCTCCCAGTTAGCGGAGGCCCAGATCTCGCTGAGCCAGCAGGTACCTACCTAGTAGTCTCTCTATGTCAGCAGGAAAGAGGGCTACACACACATACACTCACCCACTGATACACACACAGATACACACACACACATACACATACACAGATACACACACACATACACACACACACAGAGACACACACGCATACAGACAGGACACAGATAGACAGACACACACAAGCAGGACACTGAGACATACACACTGAGACACACACATACACACACAGATACACACACACACATACACACACAGATACACACACACATACATACACACACACACACACCGACATACAGACAGGACACAGATAGACAGACAAACACAGGCAGGACACTGAGACATACACACTGAGACACACACATACACACAGATACACACACACACATATACAGACAGGACACAGATAGACAGACACACACTGAGACACACACACAGGCAGGACACTGAGACACACAGACACTGCCTCACCTCTCTGCTGCATGCTATTCCTCCACTCTTTGGCCCCACCCCCCAGGCTCCTGCCACCTCCCGATTGGCTGAATTACACAGCAGCAACCAATCAGAAGCTGCCCAGGCCCCTAGCAGCAGCAGCCCTGCTCTATCCCATGTCCGGTATTATCTCTCATATTTTACCGGATAGGGGAAGCAAATACCGGACACCTGGCAACGCTTAGAGCGAGCCGGGGTGCCGGGCGAGCGAGCGGAGCCGGGGTGCCGGGCGAGCGAGCGGAGCCGGGGTGCCGGGCGGGGGGAGAGCATTGGTGGGCACGCATGGGCCGGGCGCGTGGGGCCCCCCTATGCTGTGGGGCCCCCGGGCAACTGCCCATCGTGCCCATACGTTAAGACGGCCCTGGGTATGTGTATGGAATTCCCATGTAAAATATAGCAAAAACCTGATCTGTTTTGGGCTTTACCTGTTCCGCTTGCCCCAGAAACATAAAACTTTGAGAATGTAAGTTTTTGGTGGGATATTTGGGTCAAAATCTATTCCTCTTATTTGCAGGAGTTCGGGGGACAAAGTTACCGATGGTCCCGTAAATTCTCCCCGACGTGCAGGCATGATTTGCGGGTACGCGAGGGGAATTACACCGGAGCTACACAGTGTCCCCCAGAATCCTGGTTTTCAGGCCCAAGTATCCCAGTTCCATTTCCCTCACAGGTATAAGACATATACCCCAAGTATATGTTCCCCAAGTATATGTTCCCCAAGTATATGTTCCCCAAGTATATGTTCCCCAAGTATATGTTCCCCAAGACATATACTTTATTAAAACATAGTTTATATGTAGCCAGGTCTCTCAGGTTTGCCCTTACCTCCGCTGCAGTGGGAGAGTCAGGTAGGGTTGCAGAGCGTGCAGGGAGTGCTCCGGTATATAGGAGGCTCCACGGCGGGCAGAACGTCGAGGGCGCCGCCATTTTGAGGTTCGCGCATGTGCAGCAAGCCTGGTATGCAACGGCGCCTTCAGTGAGCTTGAGCATGCGCAGAGAATTAGTGCGGTAGCGCGCGAAGCCCGGACCTATCAGAGGAGCGCAAGAGCAGGGGACTACAAGTCCAATTAGTGCTAGAGAGACCAACTGATGTCAGGGAGCCAATAGGGCGATAGGGTCCTTGCAGGAAGGATATAGGAGGTTGTGCAGGGGAGCACGTTTGGCAGTCAAGACCAGGAAGGGGAGGAGGTAGGAGCTGTGTGTGTAGAGAGGCAAGTAGCCTCTACAATAGGCCAGAGACTTCCCCCTAAGCCCCTGAGTCACATACAGCTTGTGGTTGCTGTAGGGACAGTCCCTAGAATAGGAAGCTGCCCCATAAGTGTGCAAAGTCAGAGTCACAGCGGACGCTGCATTCCATTACAGAGGTTTGGGACCAAACCTATTCAGAGGCAGTCACATATATATTCCTGGGTGGGATCACCTGGAAGGACGTCGCGGAAAGTATCACGTGTCGGCGGATCCTTTGCGAAGTTCTCTGCTGGCACGAGCACAGGAGCGCTCGGCAGGTAATCACATACAACAAGTGCACCAACTATATCTATTCTCTCCCTCCATAGTGACCGCGCGTCACCACACACTGGGGTGTGGGACATTGGACACATGGGCAACACGGTGGAGGTCGTGTCTTGCGAGACGCTTTGCATAGTTGTATCTCTAGTGGGGAAGGAGTATGTGATACAGTATGTACGCATATAAGCTATCTGCATATAGTAGTAAAGGTATTGGTTATTATATATTTGTTGTGTATATCATTCTATTGGTGTCCTGTGAGGAATCACTTCCACTCTGCTGGGAGCCATCACAGGTGGAGGCGCTGCATCTGGTAAGAAGTAATATATACATATCGCCCCAGGCTCAGGCCCTACGAGCCAACAGATTACACACAGCATTGGTAGTCTTCCTGTGTTCTAGGGGGAAACAGGGCTACATATAATTTTGTGCATACTGTATAAATACAGTCAGCTCGGGCATCTAACTAGGTTCCGGGATGTCTGCATAGACATCGTAGTTCAAAGGACAGAGGATGTCTAGAGGTGAAAAAAACGTTTGGTGAGAGGGGAAGGGCGATTTGCCAGGTCCGGAGTATAGAGGGCACCTGTGGGGACACCTTTTGAGACTGCCAGACCTGGTGGAGCCTGCCCCGCGGGTGGCAATGGGTTAGCTGGGAGAAGATGCAGCTCGTAGGCTCATTTCCCATTGGCTAACTCATATTTCACGCTCACCCAGCTTTTTGAGCCGGCTTGGCACGCCTCCTCCTCTGACGTCAGCCAAGAGTTGAGCACCTGTTTCTATTGGATAGTGGGAGGGGATTCCCACGCTCTGATTTGTCGCTCCTCCTACTTCTATGCTGAAGATAGAACAGCGGAGTGTATGTAAGGAGATGGCCGAGGCAGAGAACCAGACCATCTTGTGGCTTGAGTCGGTAAAGCGTGGGCGGACTTTTCAATGTTGCTCTGTTACGAATAGCAGAGCAGCCGGCTTCATTTCTGAAACTAGGAAAGACAAACAAGGTTGTATGGTGCTCTTATGGAAAATAGCTGAAGCGCTCAAATGCAGGTATATCTCAAAATGATAATAAGCCAGACCACTGTACCAGGGTACTAACAATTGATATAGTACCTATTGTGTCATATAATGGGTACTATCCTCCTGAAGACAGGTGGTTTGTGGTGCAACCCACTCACCATATGTCTCATTGGCAGGTTCCCCTGAAAAATATGCAAATACTCACATCCTGGTAGGGCAGGCAGGCAGGCTGTGCAGCTACTCAATGCAATACAGGGAAAAGGGAGACCAAAAAGCGCACCAGCACAAACGGAGCAGGAAGAAACCAGAACAAAAAAATGATTAAAAGGGCACTTTAATGTGGCAAAAGACCCATCCAATGCATTTCGAACGTCGCAGCGTTCTTTTTCAAGGATGTATGGTGCTCTTAAACAGAAAGCAGCTAATGTTGAAATAACAGCTAAAGTCTTGAGTGCAGTACCCCTCCAAAGAGAATAATAAGTGAGGCTAGGATATAATACTCCCACAGGCCTAGTAGATGTATACCTGGAAATATGGTCCCACAGGCACTGAAGTAAGGACAATACACACCTGCCGGTGTCCAGCATCAAAACAGCATCATGGCAATGACATGGGGTATATGAACAATAATCCTTACAGCCACTTGTAGGAAAGGAGAGTGGAAAGGACTCACATTAAATGTTGAAACTCACGTAGTTGAGGAGCCTCAGTGTCCACTTGTCCAGGGGTGTACTGTGCCTCCGTTCATGTCGATCAGCAAGAAGAGAGGGAAAAAAACGAAGCACTGGTTCCACTGTTAGCTTGAAAACACACAGAGGTGCGTTCCGATAATAAACAAGTTTATTGGATCAAAACGAAACAAACAGAACACCTACGCGTCAACGAAGCCTGTTGTCCTATTGGGCGAAACGCGTAGAGTGGACCCGCCCAGGAAGTGCAAGGATTGATCCTTCTAGCCGTTCATCACGAGCCGCACCGGAAGTCAGAGCGTCAGAGCTCAGACGGAGCTCAGAGCGTCAACCAGACGTGACAAATCGCACCGGGGAAAGCACTGGAGGTGATCCTGAAAATATCACAGAGAACAGCAAAGAAGTAACGGCGGTGCGGTGAGCGGTGGCCATATCCCTATCACTCCTGAGTCACTTGTTAAAGTGATAAATGCTTATGTTTTAGCTACATTATAAAGTGCGCATTTTTAGCTACATTATAAAGTTATCCTTTTTTACCATTGATCTGCACCATGGAGATTTCTTTCTATTTTTCCATGTTCTCATCCATTTGATTTGTGAATGTGAGAGGTATCCTGTCTACATCTAGAAGACTTTACAGACTCCACAGATCCTGTATTTGCCCATACCCTACTGCTATCCTGTGAGTAGGCTGCACACGAGAGCCAAGATTTTCACATATTGTCACACTGAATTATACAGTCTGCACTTAGTTTGTGTTTCTTCTGTTGTTTTTTCTTAGATTTGTTTATTGTCACCATCCAGGATGGTTTAGAGTCGGGTCCTTTGGTGGTGGCTGGTTGGTGGGATAAGTGCTGGGTATCCTTGTCAGAAGGGGCTCTGTGGGATGCTAATGCCTAGTGGTGGCAATTAGTGGCGAGTGAGCAGGGCTCATTGTGCTGTGGGTTCCTGGGGCCCATTCTCGCAGGTCGGTCATTTGAGTGTCTAGGGCTGTGCGGTCCTTGGCTTGGGGCTGCGGGCCATGATGGAATACCAATGGCCTTTATTGGTCAGGGAGCATTCTGGCAGGGTTAGCACTTATTGTTCTCTGTAAGGACATTTCATAAAAGCCGTGGCCATTTAATTTCCAGAACATTGTCTGTGTGTCATACATGGATATGGTAAAGGTCTGAGGGAAGTGACTCGCAGGCTCTGAGGTCAAGAAACTTCCTAATGAGACTGAGAATAATTCCATACATACTGTGAATCCCTTTCCTTCGTTGTCTTATATTCATTACAGCTTTTTTTCCCCTTTGGGTGATCAACATGTGTGTGTGATAGATAGGAGTTTTAGTGTACACGGCACTTAAAACACCACAGGCCCATTTTTCAAGTGTAATGTGCACTCTAGTTGTCTCACTGAGTCCTTCCTTCTTTTCTTCCGTTTAAGAAATGAACCATTTTTTGCAATAATTCTATTATATTTGCATGTGCTCGTGTCTATATAAATCACAAAATCCAACATGACTGCATCCTCTTGGAGGTCAGATTAAAACTACTTCCCATGGGCATAATAATACTCTAACCAGTATAGTGACTAAGCACAATAATTCGAGAATAGCCCTATTTGCTGCAGCTTTGGAATCTGTGCAGTCTTTGCTCGGTTAAGCAGGATCTGGAAGACTGTGATGAATAACTGCTGGTTGGGAGGGTCACTTGTGCTTTCATTGGTTGTGCTCATGAAGTGTTACTATATTTCATTTGGTGAGGGCTCTATTTTTTCCTGTTTTCTGTTTTCCTCAAATTCAGTTACAAAAAAGTATTGAATAACATGACTAAAAGGTGCTTTACTACAAGATGCCAACCTTTAAAAATTACCAGAATAAACCAGCGGTGGCCAATAAATGTGCACACATATTTTGGTGGGCCACTGTCCTACTGCCCCCCTACATTCACTCTCCCCATCTCCTCTCTCCCACTCCTCTCTCACCCACTCCCTCCATTCCTCTCTTACACCCCCTCTTACTCTCACCCCTCCTCTCTCACCCACCCCCACTCCCTCTCACCCACTCCCCCACCCCTCTCACACCCACTCCCACCCTCTCCATCTTCTTCCCTCACTCAATCCCCTCCTCTCACTCACTCCCCCACTCCTCTCACCCACTCCCACCCCCTCTGTTTTCTTCACTCAATCCCCCTCCTCTCACCTACTCCCCCCCCCTCCCACCCACTCCCCCGCTTCCTCTCTCACTCAATCCCCCTCTTCCTCTCACTCAATCTCCCCTCTTTTCACTACATTTCCCCCTCCTCTCTCACTCAATTCTCTCCCCCCCCCCCCCCCCTCGTCATTCAACCCTGTCCCTCTAAGAATTTTACCTTGCAGGGGTGGGGGAGGCCTCCGGTCCCCAATCAGAGGGGAACTGGAGCCCCGTGGGGCGGATGTGGAATTTGGGACCAACTTCTGGCACTGGCCTGGTGCACCAGCAGGGAGAGGGAGGTGTCATGCTGAGGAGAAGCTGATTCCTGAAAATCATCATGCGGACCCTTCCAAATGCCGTAAAGTGGGTTGGCCTTCCCACGTATAAACCAATGTTTGTAAACCAACAGTATTACTGCCCGCTCTCTGCCTGCTAAAGCTTTTACTACTGAGAGAACATAGACCCTAGATTCACTTAATGGTTTTAATCGGGTACTTGGCTAACGTTTTATCGCTTTCATTTAATGGCAAACATATAAATGAGCATGGAAATGACTAATTAATGCTGATAGATTTGGATGCAGGCTGATCCTGTGTTTCTTCCTGTTACATTTTATTGTGCCATAGTGCTTCTATCCTGTCGCGTACAGCTCAAGTGAGATTTTTAACTTCATTTTAAATCAATTTTAACTTGCGTTAAATAAACACATTATTTATCGCAATATTTACAGTCAAAAGTAGATTTTAGGAAGATAGAAATGTCAGTATATAAAGTGATAGTTGTGACCGTCATTTTTTTTATTGGGTTGAGATGTTAGCTCAAGTTTAACAGAGATTAGTGAGTCTAGGCCACCGACATGAAAACATTGTTGTAGCGCTATAAAACTTATAGTATCTGAGATCTGACCTAAACTGTCTGCCACTAAAGGCCTCTATTCTACTCCTTATGCCAACATGGCAAACCCACACATTGTGGGTGGACTCTCTTTTCTCTCCTTAATATACTGTAAGTGTGTCAGCAAATGGGACATTATGATGTTGTATCGATTTTGGTAACTTTACATTTTATTTTCCTCAAAAAAAAGGCGCTGAAGATGTCAACCTCCAAGGGAGAAAACAAGAAACAAAGAAGTCCAGAGCAACATCCAATGTCACAAAAATACACAGTGAAATACCTATATATCTCTTGAAAAAGGGTCATTTAGTTAACCCTTTGGCCAAAGTGTATAAGCCTGCGAGCCACTTTCAAGGCATGACCATAATATCGCAGGTCCTAACACTAACTGATTAAAATCCTTATTTACCTCTATAATTAGGGGAAGGATGGTCCTGGCATTGAACCTGTCACAACCAGCTGCATGAAAAGAAAACCTGCTTACTTGGACAGTGGGGAGGGGCGCGCTTTAAACCCTGGGTGGGAGGAGCCACTAACCTCCAAAACAGCTGAGACCAGTTGGACAAAGTTAACAAACACAGATACCCAGCAAGCTCTCAGAAACCCCCCAAAATTACCACAATATATATATATATATATATATATATATGTATATAAGTGTCAAAAGGAGTGCTACTGGGCGTGGCTAATTGTATAAAACAAGAAACAAAGAAGTCCAGAGCAACATCCAATGGGGCAAAAATACACAGTGGAATACCTATATATCTCTTGAAAAAGGGTCATGTAGTTAACCCTTTGGCCAAAGCGTATAAGCCTGCGAGCCACTTTCAAGGCATGACCAGTTCGCAGGTCCTAACACTAACTGATTAAAATCCTTATTTACCTCTATAAGTAGAGGCAGGATGGTTCTGGCATTGAACCTGTCACAACCAGCTGCATGAAAAGAAAACCTGCTTACTTGGATTTCACTGTGAATTTTTGTCACATTGGATGTTGCTCTGGACTTCTTTGTTTCTTGTTTTATACAATTAGCCACGCCCGGTAGCACTCCTTTTGACACATAAATATATATATATTTATGTGTCAAAAGGAGTGCTACCGGGCGTGGCTAATTGTATGAAACAAGAAACAAAGAAGTCCAGAACAACATCCAATGTGACAAAAATTCATATATATATATTGTGGTAATTTTGGGGGGTTTCTGAGAGCTTTCTGGTGTCTGTGTTTATTAACCTCCAAGAGACAAAATAAGTGAGATTGAGGTGGTTTAAACAAAATAATGGAATTTTTATGGAAAGTACATATTGTTACCAATGAGACTCATTGATACCTATAAGCCGGGTAATGCTAACAGTCAGCATGACTGACTTCAAATCAGTGGGTCTCGCAGAATATCAGAAAAAGCCGACATGTGTGAGGAGGGAAGTGGGAAACGAATACAAAGCAAAATATTCCATGTGCATCATCACCTCACCCATTCTGCAAGACCCAAATTACTACCTCCCCACCAAACCGAAAATATCATAGGATTGGTCTTTATTAGTTGTCGTATACTACATGTTAATTATACCTCCAAAAGACAGGCAGTTTTCTTAAGAAAGTGACCTAAAAAAAAATGCAGCTGCGAAGTGTTCTTGATTTTTACTCAAATCTAGGCCAGGTTATTTTACCTTTCCACCTTTTATTTTTGTATGTATGTAGGCAGGAGATTTTCATATATTGAATTCCCCCAAAATAAGCAATACCTTTTTACCATATACCTGGAACACAGACTGTGCAGTTATTAATATTACCAAGGTAGCTTTAAACAGATGTAACACCCCCAAGGGAGATCTGATAGTACTTGGTAGTGTTAGTGTAGGATGGTGCTCACCTGTAGGTTCCCAGGAGATCGGAGTCTCCACAGTTGGTATAGGGAGTAGGCAACAGGACAGGCTTTCAGTCTTTAGTGCAGCGGCTCTGCCAGAGGTAGGGTTGCATCCCTACAGGCACCTTATCAGTAAATCAGCCAGATAACAGGAACAGTACAACCGGGTTTTATTACTGGACCAGCACAGACATATTCCTTCTTCATATACTCCCATGCAAGAGAGGTACAATCCCATAGATATTCATAGGGCCTATCTCGCAGCTTGCATCTTGCATCATGGTCAGAGCCTGGCTCGCAGGACCCTTCCCTTGACTGGCCCCCAGGAGCTTGAGGCCCCTGGGCTAGTCCTTACCTCCTTACCCCCTGATGGAGCAGGGTAGAATCCAACCTACTCCCTAAGGAGCAGGCTACATTGGAACTCACATAGAACAGACTACATTTGGAAGGATGCCATGTTTTGTACCAGGGGAGGATCCCAATCATAAACTCTGGTAACTGGGCAGCACAACTCAAGTGAAAACCAACCCCCCCACCCCCCACCCCCCACCCTTCCCTGGCACATGCTCCAACAGTTCCCAGACTGCACCTGGAAACCCATACAAATTAACACTCCAAGGGAGAGACTCGCATGCTGGCCCATGTGAGAGGAATTTAACCCCAACACTGCCGGCTCTTACCAGGACTTATAATGTCAGGGCCAGACAACACATAGCCAGGGGCACTGGGCTACACAGAGATGGAGTTAAACGATGTTGTACAGCAACATGCATATTTTTTAAGAACCATTAGCTGAAACAGTAGAGAAGTTGTTGGGAGACATTTCCTCTCAGATGCACGGCTTTCTGGTAAGAGGAAAACATGCTTATGAAGTGATAGATGTCAGCAATACATAACAGCACAGAATAAAACACCATATATTATAAACCATCATTAACTGCTGTCTTCCTGCACTTAAGCATATTCTCTTCTTCTCTTCTTTCAGTTAATTCATTGATTTTATTTAGGTCTTTTTTTTCTTTCTATTTACTTTAGGTAAAAGAAAAAAAAATGGGAAAAAATTATAATAATAATAATAATGAAATCCCCGATATATGCAAGTAAGGGTATGTATTATAAACATATTTTGTTTTATTTTTTAATTAGCGTGGTGTTAATATTTCTTTGAGATATTTTAGGGGTCATTTAGCCAATTCACCAGGCTGCATTACTAGTTCAAATTAAAAAAAAAACAGCAGATTTACCAAGTAAAAATATACAATTGTTTCTAATGCCAAGCATCTCCATCTCTGTCTGCAACTGAGCCACCTGTGCTGAAGCTGGGATATCCTGAAAACCTGAAAAAATTGAAGGCGCAAATAAGTATAAAAAGGGAAATCCAGTGCAGTGCTAACATAAGTGAAAAAAAGCACACACAGCAGGTTCGTGTTGGTTGTTAAGCCAAAAATACAGTCCTTGGTATGGACTGCACTCTGTAGTCCTCCTCAAATGAAAACAGAGAGAACATAGCATAATAAAGTTTAATATGCATTAACAGAGCAGGGAGTGTACAAAATGCACATTTTCCCAGTCTGTTTTGCGCAATGAGTGTGATAAGGGCACACTCCAGCCACTCTGGAACAGCACCGAAACCGCCGCGTCTTGCCTCAGATGTCCCGCTCAGCACCATCGACGTTGTCTATGCCGAAGTCGGTCCTTCCGCGTCTGCGCGTGCACACATTTGCGCCTTCATTTTTCACGTTACTCTGCACACGGTACTAGTGACCGTTTGTGTAGGCTGCACTAAGGTTACTTGAAGACTTCGTTTAATTTGCGCTTCTTAGTTTTGCCAATCCTGAAAACCTGACCTGTTGGTACAGTAACTCTTGAGTACTGGAGTTGGCCATCCCTGCTCTAGTATTTCTCCCCCAGGTTATAAGCTAGTAGGCTCTCAATCATAACCCTGTGACATATGCTATTCTTTGTGCCATACTTACCATGTATGGTTGAGCCATAAGACACGTCACGGCCCATTAAAATGAAAGGTTCATAAAGGGTCTTGCTTGGCTGTAAGGGGTCTCGTGTCTTATCCCCGCTTAGTAAATATTGCCCTTTACACTTTTGTAGGAGGGTTGCACAATTTGGAAAAAATATGCACAGTGGATATCAAGATCAATAAAAAATGGCAGGTTTGGCTACTTACGTTTGCTTCTCACACTTTTTTCTCGTCTTCATCTGTAACGTGTGGTTTATTTTTTAACTACACAAAAATTACCACACATCACATTTTCTTTTTATGCTTAAAATGTGCGACCTGGGAGATTTGGGAAAGTTGGCAGCTTTTTTGTTGCACCAAAATGTTCTGCCGAGAGTGCCTCCATCTTGGTATGCGCGTGCAAGCGCGGCACGTCTTGCGCACGCACAGATATGCCCTGAGTGCGGCGGCCATTGAGGAGCTTCGCGTATGCGCACGAGAAGCACAAGCGGAGGCCAATAAAGAAAGGCTCATAGACAGGGACTACATGTCACATGAGCCTTAGGAACGGACATCACGGAGTGCACAACAGCCAATAGGGCTGCCAGAATCCCCTACATCAAGATAGATACTTTTGGCGCGTCTGAGGCCAGGCCAGTCAGATCTGGGACACAGGGAGGTGAGTTGTGTGTGCAGGGTGTCAGGGACCCCTGCACTAGGCCACAGATCCCATATAGGCCCCGACTCACCCATAAGCTTGTGGCTGCTGCAGGGACAGGCCCACTTGATAGAGACACTGACCCATGTAGTGCCAAGTGTGAGGGACACAGCCAGGACGCGGCGGCGAACTGGCAATCCAATGGTCTGGGACCAGATCACCCCACAGATAGAGACTCTTCATGGTGGGACGATCAAGCTGGATACCACCCCACGCAGAGGCGGAGGCTTTGTTGATGATGACATCACTGGATCAGCGGATCCCTGTTACTTTTCGGCCATACCCGGGTGCTGGAGCACCTGGGCAGGTACCTTACAAAGTGCATGAACAATAACACTTTCATATACTGTGGGCAGCGCTGTCACACAGATTGGGTGCTTGTGGACACCAGGGAGGTTGGGTGCCCAGGGGACCTCAGTACTTTGGGGGAATCCCATCAGGGTGTGAACACTGCGGTTGGAGGGCACCGGGGGGTTACGACCGTGCGAGGCCTACCTGGTATGTGTTATAGTGATATAACTATTCTTATCTGTGTTCAGTAAACTGTTATTATATACAAGTGTGTGTCTATTGTATTGGGTCCTGTACAAGGGGGTATCCAGGTGGAGGCGCTGTCACCGGTCGGATCAGGTGCAGCCCAGGCTCCCAGCAGCGGAGGTTCAGGCCTCCTGTGAGCCACAGGTAAAGCACCTACCCCACACAGTAGCCGCCACATCTCCCATAGGGTGGGGGAAACAGCGCTACATAATTAAAAGCCATCCCAAGGTGTCTTTGATAACTCTCATGCAATTGTTTGCACCCGTTTTGCAGCCAGGAAATTTGGATAAATGGCTCCCTTACACAATATGCCCGATTTAAAGTTTAGACATAATCCAAATAGTGGGGGCATTAAAAGATTAGTGCTGCGCAGTCGCTATTACTGAAATTATGACCCAATTTATAGTTAGGCGCTATAAACTCTGAAATATGATAAAGAGGTCGTATATTAACACTACGTGTTATTTTTACGTGTTTCGCAATCAAACCTCCGTGCGTAATAATTACGTCTGCATAACGTTTGCACTTAATTGCAGCGCTCTTAAATTAATTAAGCATTAATTAGCATTTTAATAGAAATTGCAAAAACACAGTCACTTATTGCTTGGTGAATCGCTTGTGAACGCTGACTTTTTTCGCAAATCATAAAGGGCAAATTTGGCACATTACAATGACCGAGGAGACAAGCCGCGAGCGCACACAGAGAGAAAAGACAACTCTAATTTAACAGAGAGGAAAGTTTAAATAATAATACATTAGTTACCTTCTTTTTTCCGGTGCCTTGGTTTATTCTTAAGAAGATCAAGTGTTGCCAGGTAGCATCTGAAATAGAGCAGCAATTGCAGTCAGGGACCCAGAAAAATGTATGTTGCAAATGCTGGCTTTGTATAATGTAGTCTGATTTGTGCCTGGTCCCAACTGACGCATAATTAAGAAAGGGTCTTAAATTAAGAACAGCCATTTATTCAACTCTAATATAAAACAGGTGCTATGTAACATGTGTATGCTTATGTTTATATATTTTGAATTTTTTCTAACACGCTACACGCCAAGAAACTCAGTACTAGAGCGCGTGCAGAAACTTGGGCCGCGGCCAGGGTGGAACCGAGCGTGCTGGCGCTCGTGCGCCGTGACATCAGGCGCTCAGGTTGCCCGGGCGATTCCTGGCCAACTAGTTGCACGCATGGCGAGGCGTGTCGGGGGCGCGGCTGTGATGTCACTGAGCTGGTTCACCCTCATTTGGCGAACCTCTCACGTGACGTGCCAGCGAGCGGCCAAATCAAATTGATTTGTCTCGCCAAGCAGCTGAGTGCCGTGCACACACGGACACATGCGCGCACACTCTGGTCAAACACATTGTCGCAATGTGTTTGATTGCGCTGAGGCTTCACGCTTCAGGCTTCACGAGCCCTAAGGCTGCGTCCATAGATGGACAAGCAGCGCTGAGGCGTGCGGACGCTCCGCGCTGAGCCCCTGCATCCTCATTGATGATGCCTTGAGATGGGGCTCATGCGAGCGTCCGCAGGCGTGCTCAGGCTTTGGAGTTCTCAGCCGAGCGCCAAGCTGTTTTTCAGCGCACTGTCGGCTGAAAACATCCAATCAGCCTTAAGCAGCGTCAACGTCACGGCGCCGTGACGTCGGCGCCGTGACATTGACGTCAGTGCGTCACGGGCGATTGGCCCAGTGACGTCACTGCCCCGCCTCCAACCACCTCCCCCCGGCTCCCTTCGCGCACGCTGGCTCGCCTGCAAGTCCGTGCAATCGTGCTGACTGAAGCAGGCGAGCCTCAGCGTTAGCGCGCCTCCGCTCTCCCCACCCCTCTATGGCCCGGGCCTAAGTGAACTACGAGGAAAAACGAGAAAGGGCAGAAACCCCAAACGGAGCAGGGAAGCCGGCTGCCAGGGTATTAGGTTCCGTTTGCCAGGCTTTGTTTAAAAAGGAATGTTTTTAATTCCTTTCTGAATGGAAGCAAAGCATCCTGATGTTGGTCACATTTAAATAAATTAGGAATCGCCATGCCTTCGACTGTCGGGTTTGTTATGTTAACTTCCCAAACGCAAACTGTCTTTTGCGCCTTTTTTTTTTGGCCATCTCTAAATTGGGGTCTTAGTTTTACAAGGTGCACATTGCACTTTATCACTAACACTTTTGCAATTTACATTTTAATTAGAAGCCTTTGGTATACCCTTCCTTCCTTATGGAGGTAAGTACCGTATTGGCCTGAAAATAGTGCTATGTTTTTTTCCTAAAAATGTCCTTCCGAAAACTGTCCTCTTACTATATGCGCAGCCCAACACCTTATATTTTTCATGTAGAACACTGTCAAAACTTTAGGGTCGTATTATGTGCGAGGCCGCACTAAACTTCGGGTCAATACGGTAACTCGGGAATCAGTGAGCCACAAGTGGAAAGTAATGCAGTTCCGCTGAGGAGACTCCCTGCTTCTCACCTAGGGGGGGGGCATTTTTTTGTTGGAGGGGGGGGACATCTGCTCTTTTAAGCTTCACAATTAGCAGTTAATACAAATAATGCGTCATAGAAGTGCTGTTGGTGATATTATTGTGATTATTACAGCACACAACATGGTTTATTGTTGCTACTAAGGTTTAATTTGTTTCCCTTTCTTCTGTGATACTGGTGCACATGGCTGTGTGAGCTATTTTGACAAGACAGCTAACTTGAATTTTTCAAGTGTGTATTTGCGCTGGGTGGAGTGGTACACACATACTGTACATTAACTCAATAACAAAAGCAAAGCAGTAATCACATATTGTATATATTATAAAAGTTTGTCGCATACGATGGTAATAAGAGGCAGCCACATCACGAGTAATGATCCAACATTACGACATACCTACCTATCAGATTAAATATTTAACAGGTTGTTGCTATCCTTCAGAAAAGAATAGCACAGTGAAATAATTAGTCATGCACGTACTGTACCTTGCCAAAAATAAAGCAACTCAATTTTACAATCCATCACCTCCAGCTTGTAGGTTTTCCAACAAATGGATCCTGGTGTCTGGAGGATAGTAAAATCCCTTTATCTTGTATCCCTCTGGGGGATGGGTTGTACTGTAGCAAATATCCCAGAACATTAATGGATGCTTCCTACTGGAGGCCTGGTTTACCAAACCAATGACAATTCGAGGTCACACTCTTTAAAATTAGACATTCAATATAATGACTTAGGAGAGTCGTGTATGCAGTGCAAAGGTACTACTGAATGTCAATCATGTGCGATACATTGTCAGTTCGCAAATGTAGTGGGGTAACATTTATGATAAAAGGCATTAAAAAAAATCAAGAAATCAATTTGAAGTGGGAATCCACAGAGGTGGAAGGGTAAATGTTTACGTGTTGTATATTTTGCTTACATATAATGCTGGAAATTGCAGCAAAAACTGTCATTGTATTGACAGGGAGAAAAGTCCAATGGCAGCAAAAAGAAAATAGTAAATATGGTTAGAAAGCTTCAGAAAACTCTAGGGATTATCCTTCCATGATATACCGGTTGTTATTGAACGGAAAAGTAACTGCAGATCTCTAAAGCGAAATGAAATGATTTTTGCAAGCGATGAAATTAGGGGAGCCAGTTTGCAGAGAAAGGATAGTCCCCCAATGGGCACAGATGGACACTTTTATCATTGCATGACCAATTTTATGACTACCATATAATTACATTTTCAGTAATAAAAATTAGATTCTACAATTCTGAATCCATACATACTTTTTGGTTTACTGGCTCTGCACTTCTTTAACCCGGGCTGTGCTGAAAAGCGGTGTAATGCGGCAGGCATAGGCTTATAGGGGTCCACGTTAAAATGGAGATGAAGCAAAAGGTGGCACTGTGCTCATATTAATGTGATTTCCCAGAATCCCTAGCTGCAGTGGAAGTATGCCAGTACAATGGGGGAAAGCAGGGTTCTAGACCTGTCTGACACGTGTGAATGTGCTCACAAGTGATATTTGTTTTTGCTGAATCCAGACATAAGCATGACAAATTCAACCATGGCAAATCCATGACATTTCTTGATGAATATATTTCAAATCCTTAATGTTCATTTACGAGCTCCAACTAATTTATCTTTTCCAACACTTATACATTAGAAAGCCAGCAATAATCTCTAAAATCTTCAAAACAATGTTTTATATTATACATGTTAGAGGTGTTCTTAGTAGTATCATTAATCATTACATCATCTAGATTTGGGGACCTGTTTCCTTCAGTCATTAGCTTAGTAACAAATATCTACCATGCTGTACAACTGCATGCTGAGTTTCTCCCCTCAGTCTTCCTATTCTTGTACGCTCCTTGCCATAACGCTACCTCCTTCCCCTTCTAGTTCCCTTCTAGTTCCAACCCAAGTGATATTGTAAGCTGTCTTTATACCAACAAGAGTAATGGTACAAAGAGGAGTTTGGGCAATTAGTGATCGGTAATTGTGTGCCCCTGAACCATAACATCATTATTTTTTGCGCACACAGTATTATCTTATGACTGCTTGCGGTAAGCCTTAAAACCAATTGTGTTTAAAATGTAAAAAAAATATTTAAAGTCACTTTACTGTAGTTATGGGATTTTATATAGTTCTGTCAATTGAGGGAGTACTGTATGTTAGAACAATAAAATAACAAATGTTTCCAGACTCCTAACAGCTTACAGAATAATGTTTGTGCATCTAATTTACAGGGCGATGGGATGACTAACTGAAGGTCACACACAGTTGGTTCTGTGCTACATAGGCAAGTGTCTTAACCACATGGCTCCCCTCGCTGCAAATGTGCAGAAAAGAGGTATATGGTACTCTGGTTTAAAGTTAGATGCTTTGCATAGTGCATTAGTTCTACCAGTAGAGAGGTAGTAGTTAGTGCACATTAAAAAGGAAATGAGAGCTAATAACAGGTCATGAATGTTTAAACATGAATTTTAACAATTTCTCCGTTTTTTACAAGCCCCACATTGTAAAACATATATCATAAATAGTTAAATGAATATAGTGTACAAGTGTGTACCATTCTTAGTTAAGACAGTATACAGGTTAGGCTATTGTCACCCTTGCACTACGGGGTTGTTTATCCAAATCTCCACACTTCAAGATTGGTGCAAAAAGTAGCACCAAAGTTATTAAAATAAAAATAAAATTGAATGCGTTAATTAATTTATTTGTAGAAATATGATTCCATTTTGACTTCTGTTAAGCAACAGAAAGACTTTGAAATGACCTTGTGGGTAGATATTTCCCCATATGCAAGACATTGATTTCCTCTTGTGCTCTAGCATGTTTTATGAAAGGAAATAGTCTCTGAAAGCTTAGATTTTTGTATACACCGGATTTTATTTACATTAACATGTAAACCCAACATTTTGTTATATACTGTATGTGTGTTCTTGTTTATGTATTTAATTTCTTTATTGTGCTATGTAGTGCAACTGTTTTCTCTATAAGCCCATTGCCATAAGGCAATTGGAAGGAAAGTATATTTATACTCATGTAGCCCCCTTTCCCCTGTGTCAGGGCGACTACGTGTGCTGCTTATACCTGCGTGGCAAACAGGAGGCCTGGTCCTCTGCCACGGGGAGCCTGGGGTGTATATCAATATCTACTAAACAGCGCCTCCACCTGGGAAGGAGCCTCACACAGTAGGAAAGCCCCTCCCAAGACAATATGCTCAGTAATACACACACAAAGTATGGGGAACAGTATATACTGGGAAGTAATAAACAAGAACCATGAATACACCCAATATACATATACAATATGGCTCATGCCGACCCGCGGTGTACTCCCACAGTGCTTGGGTGCAGGGGCACCAGTGTCCCAGTGTCCAGGCCATGAAGGCCTATCCCACCCCCAATTGTGAGACAGCACTTCCCCATGATGTGTTGGTGCACTTGTGAAAATACATGGCCTGGTCTAGTCTCAGATGCAGGCCACGCACACCGCGTAAGTCCGTCACCGGTACAAAGGTACTATCACTAACAGGTTAAGGGGACCGTCCCTATCTGAGGGGCCTTCCCTATAGCACCACAATCTAGAGATGGTCACTTCCTAGCTGGAACCTGAAGTGGAATATTCTGGCCTAGTCCAGTGGAGCACTTCTCCCTGGACCTTACCTATCCCCCTGCTGTCCTGCTTCCGACTGGCGTGGCTTCAAGAGAGCCCAAAATATCCTTTCTCCTGCTCTGTAATCCCTGCAGCCCTATTGGCTGTCTTGGCTCACATGCTCTGCAGTCCTTGTGCCATAAGAGGCTTGTTCCCCTGCGGACCTGCTCCTTTAATGGCCGCTGCAATGCGCCGTCCTGCTCGTGCGCCAGGTCCTGGCATACGCAATTACATAAAGATGGCGGCGCCCTGCGAAGGGAGCTGCCGCGGGTCTCCGGCGATCCACTCGCCTAACCGCAATCTCCCTGCACCGAAGGTAAGGGGAGGGGGAAACGCATCTGAACAGGGGGACCAGAGGGGACCTGGTTACACTCAAATAACATAAAATAGGATTATTCTGCTCACCTAATACACATTAGTATAAGTATAAGTAATTGCTAAGGTGCAATGGAGGAAAATATGATATGTAGACAAATAGATCCAAAGAGGATCAGCAAGGTCCTCCAAAAGATGCACTCATTAGAATATAGGGGAGTCTACATACACTCAAATAACCTCAACATTGTTATCTTGCAATCTATGCAATGTATGTACTGTAGGAATGTTGTGTGATTACACAGATCAAAGAATGTTAAATAGCTTACCACATAAATGCCTTTATGTTACTTCGTTTTATGTGGCAGCGTGTGATTGTACAAATAACTGAACCAGTGTTTAGAATATTGTGTTGAGATTTTAGTTTGAGTTGTCATTTGTCAATCCGCAATTATCCAAACATTACATTTTAATCATGTCAGTTCAATTAGTTAAGGTCAGAGGTGCCTGACCCTCACAACAATGAAGACTCCTGAAGCATGGCAATAATCCAGCAGTCAGATGGGCTGAGAAGACTGGATATTGGGCCGGGTGCTTTCACACTTCCCCCTCGGCTTTAGCTAAAGAGCAGGCTATTATCACAGTCATTGTCATGATTAACTTTAAATCTACTCCCTCACATTCCAGGCATCTATCAAGGAAAGACCCAGGGCCTGATTAGAGCAGGCAACATGCCAAGAAGAGGAGGGGGAGGAGGGGTAGAAGGCAGGTCCTCAGATAAATTAACCCTCCGTCTGGCTGCATTTCTGTCAGCTTTGTTAATTCTGAATGACATTTATTGATAAGACAGGTTTTACCACCCTTTTCCATCAATCAGCCGAACAACATCTACTCCCAGGCTTTTCTATCATGTCTCTGGCAAGGGTTTGCTCTACACAAGCTCTTATCATATTATTGGTCTCAGGGGATTTAATTATTAGCCTTCAGCTCTAGCAAGAAGGCCATCACTGCAAACTGGCCTAATGTCTCTCTGTGTATTGCCTAATCCTTCTAAATCCACTAAACAGCTCTCACACATCAGCAGGCCTGTAAAGTCGATGGCTGGAATCAGTAAATCCACTGCATGGTTTACATCAATGCACATTTTTATGGCTATGCAAACCCATGAAGGCAAATTACATACTTTTAACAATGTAAAAGGATTTTCCTCATTCTTAATGGGAAGCACAAATGAATGCGTACGCGCTGTGATTTTCCTAATATTCTATCTTTTCGCAGGTTTTGTTTCTTAGTTGTTTCAGGGATTGTTGCAATTAGTTTCCGGTTTTCCTAGTGCCAGCCTAGTGACTTAAGCAGATATGAACTACACAATTATAGCAAAGCCGCAAGCCCATCTCTTAGTTTTAAAAACCATGTGTATTTTGTTATCACCTGTGAATAATATTTGTAAGTGACCTCACAGGTCTTTTGTAATCTTCTAGAAACACAAATGAGAAGAGACCTGTGAGGCTTTGATAGCTCTGTACACAATGTTATATCTATGAAGAACTCTCTTGTTGGTTCATTTAAACACAACCTATTAGGAGTCTACACCTCTCCAAGACCAATACGAACTTTGTACTAGATATATCAGATATATAGATATATCTATGAACATTTACACGTTTTTGGGGTGATGCATAAAATCATGAAAACAGTGATGAATGTTGCCTGGCATTATAGTTTCCTAAAACTTGCTTCATAAGTCAGTTCTCGTAGCGGCTCTGATAGTAGTTGCAGCAAATAGCCAGTGGCTTCAAAAAGTAGTGGTTGTGTATCAGAGGCAGAACTATGGGGGAGCGAGCGGGGCAGCTGCCCCAGGCACAGCCTCAGAGAGGACACAGTAATCCCCCCTAGCACCTGTGTTGCGGCAGTGACTTAACCTGTCAGTCAGCGCTTCAGCCGTTCGCAGCACACCCGATCCTGCTTCACTACCATGACATCACAGCAGAATCGGGCACTGTAACCGGCTGCAGTGCTGACTGACAGTTGTGTTAGTACAGCATCAGTCAGTGAGGCGGTAGAGGGGGAGCAGAAAGCGGGCAGTAGGGGTCAGCCCGTACCTTCTCCCCATTATGTCGAAGGGAGGGGGTGGAGGAGTATCCGTGTGCTGTGTGTCTGTGTGCTGCTGTGTCAGTGTGTGTAAGTATTCTGTGTGTTTGTGTGCTGCTGTGTAAGTGTGTGTAACAATTCTGTGTATCTGTGTGCTGCTGTGTAAGTGTGTGTAAGTACTGTATGCTGTCTATCAGCGTGCTAGAATGCTATGTAAGTGTGCTGTCTGCCAGTGTGCTTTGTGGAAGTGTGCTGTGTGTAAGGGTGCTGTGTGCTGTGTTCTGTATCAGGGTCTGTCAGTGTGCTGTGTCAGTGTCTGTCAGTGTGATGTGTGTGGGTTGGGGGTGGAGGGCGCAGTTGGATGAACTTTCTCCAGGAGCAAAAACACCTTGTTACCTCTCTGCTGTGTAAGATTGGCAAGGTAGGAGAAAAAAGAAGGAGCACACAAAATATGGTGGTATCAAAAGATTACCAAATGTATTAATGCATCAGAACATTATGTAGTAACGTCTCAGGACACAAAGTCCCTTCCTCAGACCAAACACCTGTGTATGATTACAAGAAATTATGGAAAGGTCACACGTTGGGGGAATAAACTTTTTGGACCTTATTTTATAAATATTTATGCTATAAAAATCAAAAAGGAGAGAAACGTTTAAAAATAAATTCCTTTTTTGTTAAATTGCAAATAAAAAAAGTTGTGATCATTTGTACTCCCACCTGCTCCCTATCCAAGTACCATCACAGTTTGACACAGTTTGCAACATGTATAGTATATAAACAGAAAAGGTTCATATTTACTGTGTAGTGCTAGGCTGCAAGGCACCAATTCATTTTCCTTATGGCTTAGCATTGCTTAGTACAGTATATGGGCCGAAGTGACTTCTCAATTATATTCATAATAGCACATCTAACATATAATTATGTGATGTGCCTACACCTCAGACAGTGGCATCAGTTATTTTTATTATACAACCATGGACAAACCTTGCAGCAGATAGATACAGGATGTCCCCACTGAAGGACTTTATATTACTAGAACATGAAAGGACAAAATACATGGGGTTTGAGTTGCTCTTTGGAAATCTCCACTTACTGGAAATCTCCACTTACACCCACTTACTACCACTTGAGACATGAAATCACAGAAAGAATAACTACTGCAGGTCCATTACAATGGAGCTACAGCCCTTGTTTCATGCTGGCCAATCCATGTCTATGATGTCTTCACTTGGCTGACCAGTGAAAAAATGTATAGGTACAGCCCATATGTGGCTAAAAAATTTCACTGTGGGATCTAACAAGGATTAATTTACGATGTAAAACTAGACATCTTCGCTTGCATATAAATCCAAAAGTGAAACACATTTCTCAATAAGTGGGGTAGACCCGAAAATAGAAGGCGATGATCACTCTCCCAACTACATCAAACTTAAAATAAAATAATAATGTAGTCAAGTGTGGCCAGTCTAAACCTTCCTGAAGTCAAAATACACAGACTACAGAGGCTTGTGAGACCTATGCTGTTCAACTTTGTTAAATCCCCTACACTGCAGTATTGACATGTTACGACATCAGAAAGTTCAACCACAGCCCTGCACAGGACCAGAGATGACAGCTTGAGATGGAGATGTTTGCCGTGATGCCCCAAAAACAGGCATGGCAATCGTGGAAGAAAGTCTTGTGCTATGTTTGGCAACGGCGAGCGCGGGAGGTCATGTTTACAACTAATTTTGTTGCTTCTACCAAACTGCAGGAGCAGTGTAGGATAAGCCGATGGGTGGGGGCGTTGGGATACCCATGTCCGGTTGAGCTCTGCTAGTTTAACATGTTACCAAGAGTAGGTGCTAACACTGAAGTTGTTGCAGAAGTTGCAAATATAACTACTTGGTAAAGTTTGGCAAGCTGCAAGATTAGTTTATGACTAGCTGATGTCTGGGGGCGGTGCTATGACCGTGCCCCGTCGAGCTTCCTTGGTTTAACATCTTATGGATAGCAGGCAGCAGAAACACTGGTTTTCTACATTCAATGCCAGACTGACTAGTTCTCCCGCTAGATTGTATGTAGAGAAACATTCAAGCTAAGTCCCCTCAACAGCTAATCAATAGACAAATGTAGGTGACCATTTCAATACCTGGGTATTTCCCTGAATGGTGCACTAGATCAGGGCTCTCAAAACCAGTCCTCAAGAGCCGCACACAGGCAGCTTTTATGCTGTATCAGCACAGGCGGCTCAATCAGTGGCCTAGTCAAGCACTGAGGCACTGATTGAGCCACCTGTGCTGAAACAGGCATATCCATAAAAGCTGCCTGTGTGTGGCTCTTGAGGACAGGTTTGCAGACCCCTGCACTAGATGGTCACACATTTATTATTGCCAACTCTACTGCGGTCTTGAATATTAACATCATGGTTTTCTAGATTAAAGAGACACCCTTTGTGATGTTACTTTGTAAACAGTTTTTGTTATTTTGTTTTGTATTTCATGAATTCTGGTATGTTTATTTATACTGAGATGTATAATTTACTCTGTAAATGGAATTTGAAAAATTATTATTTGTATCAGGTTTTTGGAAAATCTCTTGCTTGGGGGACATTTAGAGAACCCACCATTTACTCCAATGTTTTTTGTTTTGTTTTTTAATGTTTGCTAGCCTCCTTTTTTCTTTTGTAACCAAATGAAAGTCTTGTTTGCTAAAATATATTTTAGTGTTTTGTTGTTATTGGCATCCTGCTTTCAGAGTCCAGGGGAACAATTGTTAGACCAGTTGTAAAGAATCAGTTCAGTTTCCACTGTAAATTCAGAACTGTAAAATTGTAATTGAGACAAGCATATAGGAAACATGTTAATGTCTTGCTGGGTTTCTTTGTACGACATTGCTACAGCTGAATTGCAGTTTAGCTGGGAGACTTGCTGAATTCATACAATATACTGTACCACCCATTAACCATCTCTTTCCGACTCCTTGCATTTATTAGACTTAAAGTCTGGAGGGGATGTTTGCAAAGCCCTCTTACTGCCTGTGTTAAACTACTAATTGTGTCGCTCTTTAAATAACGTCAAACACTATTCAGTTTTCGTTGTTTTGAATTTACAATAACATCAATTAAATACCAGAGTTTTCAAAGCAGATTAAAGTTCTGATTAGGTGTTAATGACTGTAAACAGCCAACTAGTACCTTCAGTATTGCAATCATTACAAGACGACCTTTGACTCTCCTTGTTGGGAAGCCTGGAAATATGTCTTTGAAAGAATGCCGAGAAAATCAATACTAATATGGCAACATTATGCAGTTGAAGGGGCTTTAATAAAAGCCGATAATCAAGTCTATTCTAACGGAAACTACGGCTTCTGTAGAAAGAGAAACTATACCGTATTTACAGCAGTTTCTTTAAACAGATTAATTTCAAATGTGGTGGACAAAGTAGTGATTTCACTTTACAATTTATTTTAGTTCAGTTAACATGCCGCCATTTTCATTTCCCCCACACTATACAATGTTCACGTTGGAACCATCATGCAGTTAGAATCTAGATTTTTATACTCGGAAGCTTTTTAAGCACGAACCTCCTTAGTCCGCGGCAATGAAGGAAGCAACGGCACACGAGCTCTAACAAAATGCAGGGGATCTATGGGGCCGGCCGTAGTGCGCGCAAAATTTTTCAGGAGACATAAGCTTTTGCTTTTGTCGCGCGAAGGCAGGGTCACGTGAGCGGTTCAGCCAATGAGGGTGAACCAGGCTCATGACGTCACAGCCACTCCTCCACCATCGCTGTGGATGACAGTCCGCAGATCGCTCGGCCGACAGGCGCGTGTGATGCCAGACGCTCCGTCACGCGCGCCCACTTTATCTGAGGCCTTACTTGTTTAGTCAGCCTTTGCTAAATTGCACAGACATATACGCTTTCTTTTTTTTATTGTCATTCAGCCCAAGTCTATTTGGTTATAAATAAATTATAATGATTTTTAAACGAAACAATGTTAAATATTAAGGCCTTGCCTTGTACGAGATGCATTACCTGGAGGATGACCAGTCACTGACAAAGAGGCTTCTGCAATATCCTGCAGCCTTCATGCCTAGAAGTGAATAAGTAGCCAGTGAGCCTTACTCCACTGGGACATTGAGGTAGACAGAATTTAATCAAAAGAAGCAAAAGAGGAGAGTCTAACATCTGCCATCGCAAGGAAGTCATCTGCTCCGGATCCCTTCAAGTGGCACGTGGAGAAACTAATTCTACAGAGCTTAATTAAAAAAGGTGTGCTTTTTGTGTCACAAATGAAGGAAACAACATTATTATTTTTTTGATGGAGGTAATGACGACACATTTTGCTCCTAGCTTCTCAACACATTTGTAATTTAAGCAGTAACTTTTATTTATTTATTTTTTAGCATTTATTGGAACTTGAAACTAATGCAGTAAGATTGCAACATTTGTCGCAGGTTGTGATACTTTTTGGTGGACCAACATGAGAGTTCTTCATGGATGAAATTATAGTTTGCCGAGCTTCCTTTTCTCGAGCAAGAAAATTTAAATGAACTTCCTTTTATATATGCAACATTTTGCAACTTTTAACAATATTTTATGATTGGGTCTTCACCATGTTTTTATGCATTTTAATGCTACAATTTCTAAATTACAAAACCCCAAGGTTATTTTAAATAAATGAATTCTCTACTGGTAAATATTAACACATGTATTTTGTGATATCATTAAAGAACTGCAAGTAAGAATAGCAGGAAAATAGCAGTGGGTTTTTAGTCTTTAGTTCACATGAGATACGGTACACATAGCTCTATGACAGATATATTGTTAAGCAGTATTGCTTAAATAGTCCAAAAATATGTTTTGTTTTGTTCCTCTGCTTCTCGTTGATCATCCTGATGTCATACTTTGTTGTGAACATTTTCTCTGTGAAAATAATACCAAAAAAGTGACTCTCAAATTAGAGGCTTAAAAATGATACAGCTGCAAAAGGCAGTTTTTAGCACCGACCTGATTACTGCAAACTTATAATCCCTATATAGCAATCTTTTCTATAAGGTAGCCACTAAAGAAAGCATTATGAACTGTATTCAATGCTATTTGTTATTGGGTACCCAGGACGTACTTGAAAACGAGAGGTAACGAGAGATGTAACTCAGTGTATTTTTCCAGGTTAAATATTTTCATAAAAGCTGTTTTGTGCTTTTTGGAGTTAGAAAATATTTTTAAATGTGGTCATAAACATATAAAATATATTCCATTTTTAAATCAACAACATTTGGTAGAGATGCATGTTATAGAGCCAAGAATTGTCACTTTATTGCAACTGCATTACGTTTTAATACTACACATTGCATTTGTCTTACTTCTCTCTACAATTTCAAATATATTAGCATTTTGTTTCATTTAAATTCTACACACTGCTATTTTAATCAATCTGAAAATAACCCTTTAAAAAAGCACAGATCAAACACACCAACAAATGAATCCAATTACAGTGTAGTTTCCGCTAACCAAAACATGATATCAATTGAGGTCCACTGAGATTTCTTTATCAACAGCACATTTAATTGGCTGATGTAATATTTAGTCTTGTTTTATACAACTTGGCTAAAAAATAAAAAAATAAAAAGAGAATACAATTGTGAAAAAATAAATACAGTAGTATTAATAACACCATATAAAAATAATACATTGACTATCTTTGTTTGTTTATGTTGTGCTTTCTTACTATATCTTTGCTTCTTTAATACGTCTTCTTTTTAGTTACATTATTTCCTACAGCCAACTATTAGGATTTATATAGTTTTCAAAATCCAATAAGCACATGAAAAGAAGATTTGGGTGATCTCCAAAACCTTAAACTCTCCGGGACTAATATGCCAATGAGCCTCATACTATCAAATTTAAATAGCTATTTCTAAACGCTTTGCACAGTCAGGATTCAAAAGAATAATTATGATGTAATGCTATTTAATAGATCAATACGAGAGTTCATCAAATATGTGCAAGGCACACAACTTTTTGTGTAGTTTAGTTTCTTCTTCAGATATCCATCAAATATCATGAAAGGGATTAACAGATATTATCACAACTTTTTGTTTGCGTGTGTTATTAATTCATCCTAAAATGATACATCTATTAGTTGGAAGGAATGGGGATATTTTCCATTTACTTTACTTGTTATTGAATGAAACCTTTAATAGCGTGTTTACTCTGTTCAGATCTTGGAGGCTGCCTTAGAATAGTTTCTTTCCACCTTGGCAGCTACTACAGAATCAATGCAGGTAATAAGTCAGCCAGTGGTCAGCACTCCTGCAAGCGGTGTAAGGTATGGCTGAAATAGACACCAACAGGTAGCCACTCAGAGACAGTCTGTGGGTGAAATACATTGAAAAGTGAAGCTTCTCCAGGGAGTGTCGTCATAGCCCTCCATGCACTAAGGAGAACAAAGAGCAGATGCCCTAAAAAAAAACCACAAGGAGCTCTGAACACAGGGTACTGGGGGCTAAACTATTTAAAATAAAGAAGAAAAAAGAATATCACTTATTTAATGTTTCCGCATCCACTTTATATGGGGAGAAGACATTTATTTCTTGTACTACTTCAGATTAAATTGACATTTTAGATAATGTATTTCAAAAACAATGGTAGGATTAAAAAAACTTCCCAGTCAGGTACTGGTTATATATATTTATGTATATATATATAGGCTTAGGCGTATGTAACCCTCCCTGCCCGGCTTCTAGGGAGATTACATCTGTGTGTATTATATGGCTACAGTACATCCCATGGGTTACCTTGACTCATGGGCTGGATGCAGGCGGCTGGGCGATGAGGTAGCAAAGTTGTAGAACAATGGGCGCCAGGAACTTTTGTAGTACAACAGTCATTTATTTGTGTCTCCATGGACAGGGACCGCCCGTACGCATGTTAACAACATTATACTGTATTTTATAATAGATATAAATGAATAGAGTTCTTCCATCAGTGCCCACGCTTAACACTCAAATGAAGGTACTTTGAGTTAGTTGTTCTGAGTAAGTGTGGGGCCCCCTGCCCACGTGGTTGCTTTGGAACCATTATCTGTATTAATCTGATTACTCTTGGCCCCTATGGAATCCTGGCTGGTCTTTTCTTACTTGACCCAATACTTTTTGCCTGTTTGGGAACTGCCCCTTCCATACAGACTGATGAGGAATATTAGTGACGATCCGCAGTTAGAGCTGATCCGCCGGCACCCGCGAGCCCTTTTCCTGAAGCCCTCTATAGCATTCCGTATTCCTTTTCATTGCTGATTCAGGATTCCATTCCTTCTTTCAGGGATCCTAATTTAACGGGTACTGTCCCTATCTTCAACATAATTAACAGAGGGCCTGATCTATACTATTACTTTAGAAATATTACTGATCTACTCTCCCCAAGGCTCCTCTCCTCTTGTCCTCCTGGAACCTAAACTTCTAGAATAGTCCCTCCTCCTCAAATACCCCTGCATGATGCCTGGATCTCCATAGCAACCAAGGGTGGGGCCCAGCATACAACAGCCATGTTAGTAACCCTTTAGGATGGGGGTTACACGTAGAAGTGGATAACATGGGATATATCATTTGTTAGGTGTTTATTGAAAAAAAACCTTTCCTTGCCACATTTGCACACCCTCTGATGTTTCACTTAAATTGTCGCCCTTTCTATATTTGCTTTTCCATTCTCTATCCCAAGGACTCATTAAGGTGCCATACGGGTTATCGCACCTCAACTTTAATTTGAATGTCTGGTAGCACAGGATACTACTGACAAGCACTCCCCAAGACAGATACCCCAAAGAAACAAATGGGGCATTCACATTTCCCCAAAACCTGCCTTAGCTCATAATCATATAGAATACAGTGCGGCCACTGTCTGAGATTTGAATGTGCTCACACATGTTCTTTATCATTGCTGTAAGCTGTACGGTGGAGGTTTTTTTTTTAAACTCTTTTACTCACCTATTTGTGTACCTGGTTAGTAACCATGACAACATTGGTGATATAAATGTAGCCCTGGGTAGTTTTGGGGCTACAGTTCTATCCTCCACCTGGCAGTAATCATCCCTGGTAAGGGCAGGTTTGCCAGGAGTAATCATGGGTTTTCCCCACACACATGCTGTGCAGTGAGTCAGTGAAGATAGTGTCATCAGGCTCTGTGTCCAATCACAGCGACACAGGGGTGGTGCTTATTGGAACTACTTACTGCATAGCACTTCCTGAATTGAGTCAGTTGTCTCTACGCTTGAGAGAGACTGGTCCACCCTAACTGGACTGCGCAGGGCTCTGCCAGTCTGAGGCCCTCCCTTAGGGGAGTGGAGGGGGATCGTTCCTCTTATCTCGCTAGGAGATAAAGGAAGAGCTAGGACAGCTTCTAGGGCCCTGACTAGGAGTGATTGTCCATGGACTTCCTTCAAGTGACAATCTACTGATGTGCGGCTGAAGCAACCTGCTGTGAGATGGGCAGTCTGCCATGCATTGGTCAATAAAGTATGTCCTTGAATCAACATACTTCTTGCCTGAGCCTGGAATCATTCAGGGAGAAGCTAAAGAGAGAAGTTCTCCTGCAGAGGTTCCTCCCTACCAGTCTGGGGATCTGTTGGAGATGAAGGCGCTGTACCAGTGAGTATTACTCAACTCTACCTCAAAAGCCTGTCCTGATATCTCCTATACCATTGCGGGAGACTCAGGGCCCCCCTGTTGCCAGCAGGTTTGCACCACCTTAGACACCGAAACCAGTACACCATTTCCCCTAGGGTACCCTACATGAGATTGGGGGGGGGGGGAGGAACAGGGTTACATATAGTTTGTAAAAGGGAGTAGTTGCACACCTGGTATCCCCACAAAAGGCAGTTCTGATAGCCTGCTTGGTTCTGGCCCAACTCAGACACAAAGGTGTGATCCACTATAGCTAATGCTTGGAGCCCTGCTATCAGTGGTTCTAAACCAACATACTGTAGCAGGTGCCCAGCCTTACTAGATATATAAGGGGCACAGGCATAGTGCCAGCCACCGTAGAGCAAAATGTAGCCAGCAGTGCGACATGTAAAATAAGCTCCGTAATGAGCCGTCTCACATATATAAAAAATATATACATCTTCTCCATATTACCAAGAGGAAAGAGGACAATCACGATGACACAAACAAAAAGAAGGATAAAGACCAGTATGAAAAAGATCAAGATAGAAAATTATACTCCAAGACTATCTGCATCTGGTGTATGGCTTTTAATATTTGCCGGTGTAATTGGGAAAAGTATCCGGAAAAAAAATAGATTTTTATTGTTTTTAAGTGTATAGTGACTCAGTAACAAAAGCGTAGTGGATATATGGGGAATTGTCATGCATTGAATATGATGAGCAGTACGCTGAAGTCATGGCAAAGAATAGAAAAATGGACAGGGATGATAAACATCGATTTGTGATTGATGCTTATGACTCCTCTAAGTTTAAAACCAGGTTCCCCAGGGAGACCTACTGCATACACAAGAAGCACAGCCCGGTATAAACCTCCCGGCAGTTTAATCAGGGGTACTGCAAATCATAGACGGGCTGCAAATTTAGGCATGATTGCAGTCACTATGGCGGCCAGGACACGGCACATAGGAAAGACAGAGGTAGCGAAAACTGGAGACAAAAGGGCACATACTGTATCCCAGTGATTCTAAATTGAATAATATCGTGGCTCACAGTGTACCCAAGAAAGAAAAAAGTTGGAATACTGCAAGATGGTTTTTCCAAAGGGTTCCGCTTTTTTTCAAGCGGTACTCTTTGTAGGGGGATAGAGGAATTTAAAATTAAATCAGCAGACTAATACCAACAAATAGTCAGTTTTACAATCTTTTAAAACCCCACCAATACCATATATAACAATCTCAACACTATAAGGCCTAAGAAAAGAGAAGGAAACATTTTGTTTGATACAACATTTGTCTTACCCGCGAGGGGTGTCAGAAAATGATGGTATAAACAAAGAATTTTGCATTGTTACATATACCTCTATTCACGATGCCATCTACCATAGCTAATAAAGAGATATGGCAAAGGAACAGCTGGAAGCAATCACTTCACATCCGGACTCTCTTTGATATGAGACCACACAAGGTGGCTCCCCAAAGAGCTCTCCACACTATGTTCCCCCATCACTGCTCTTGTCCACTAACCCATCGTGGACAGGGTTAATTTCATCAAGAAAGAACTGACGCAGCTTGGAAAAATCTGGAATTCATTACCTTTTCCTCTCCCCCCCCCCCCCTCCTGCATTTTTACTAGATGGGTCTGTTATCAGCTAGAAGCAATCCCTTTGATATGAGACCACACGAGTCTCCCCAAAGGCAGCCAAAGGGTGCCAGCCATTTCCTGATGTTTGAGATGCCCTATTTAAATTCCCCCCAAAATATATTATCTCTAACTGTCCATGAAATGTCTTTAAATTGAATGTGTAACCTCTGTTCATTTTAATGTCACTTTTTGCCCAGACATACTTGAAAACGAGAGATAACTCTCAATGTATTACTTCCTGGTAAAACATTTTATAAATGAATTATGGCCTGGGTGGTTATTGAATCACCAGTTAACCCCAAAAGTTTTACATTGATGGGAGTTTGACACTGCGCTGCACCATTTTTGTGCAATTTTGAGACCTTCAGTACTTTTGTTCAGTGGGTGCTAAAATCTACAATGAAGTGACGGAATATTACTGTAACGGATGCTCACCACAAACAAGATGGGGCCGCGAGGCTGAGGTGGGAATGTTAGTGTAAACCGACCTCCATCCACGTGAGCGCGTCCAGAGTGCAGTGTGATACTCGTATAGCCGGGTCATGGTTGGAGAAATAAGGATAGTCGTAATACTCACCGTGATCAGGGGTTGGAGAAGTCGGATGGTCGTAGAGGGTAGCCGGGGTCCAGGGGCGGAGAAGGTAGAGGTCCAGATGCAAGCTGAGGTCGAGGTAGAGAGAAGTCGGGGGTCCAGGTACAAGCCGAGGTCAAAACACAGAGAGACAAGACAGGGTCAAGAATGCACAAGGCACCAGGACAAGGCAACAGATGCTTGAGGTAAGCACTACGTTCAGGAACGAATAATTATGCTCAGCCAATTTGCCAGAGGGCTGGCTGAGCATATAAAGGGCAGGTGACCAATGAGCAGCTAGCAAGCAGCTGCCAGAAATTAGGATGAAACGCCCACTCGTAAGCAGGCGCCCAATGGTAGAGCAGAGGCAGAGTGAGCCGCAGGTGCATGTGATCCTGTGTTAGTGTGGAGTTAGGGATTAACCCCTCATTTGTGACACGGCGCCGGTGCGTGGTTTCCTGCGGGCGTGATGCGTCAGCAGCGTCGTCACGGGTTGTGATGTGGGGGTGGGGGTGGAGCCTAAGCCCGAACCTGGAGGGTTCTCCCTGCCTGATGATGCGGCACCTGTGGGTAGCTTCTCTGGTCTGTGGCGCGTCACCCGTGTCATCACGGGACTTGACAAGGGGGTGGAGCCTAGCGCCAATCCATACAATAATCCACTACCTGGATGATTTTTGCTTCGCTAATCCAGAACAAACAGAGTCACGTGTTGAGCTAATCAAAAAAAATATCAAGCGTTAGATTCCTAATTTGCTATCCCGCCAGCAGCAGATTAAACAGAAGTGCTAATGACACACATGATTCCTGGGTGCATAATTAGACTCTGATTTTTTCCATTATACCTAAAGAGAAGTGAGCCAAGAAAGAAAAAATGCCAGCTACAAAGGTAACACTGATGAAAATGTGATCTTTAATTGGACACTTGGATACTGCCCGTGGGGAGGACATTTTATAGTAGGGCTAAAAAAGTGACAGCAGGTGTAAAAAAAAAAAAAGGGCACCACAGAATAATGCGTTAATAATGAGAATAAGGAGAATAACGGTGAATACCGAGATAAGGAACGAACTGAGTGGGTGGAAAACGTTCCTAAAATCTTTCAGTGGAAGACCTTTTCGGTGTAGAAAAGGCAGAAAATTGCACAAATAGAACTATTCACAGGTGCTATTGCTACCGTTGCCTTTTGTGCCAACTATTAGGGGCAATAGCGCACAGGCAAATAGTCTGCAAAATGGCAAAAGAAGGACGTTGCAGGAAAATAGCGGTGCCACGTAGTTGCGGAAATACAAATATGGGGAGGGGAAATAATGGTGAACAGCATCTTCTTATGGTGTGACAATGAGAATGTGGTTAATGCAACCAAAAACATGTCTGCATTCTCACCCCTAGTTTTAAACTGATGATGACATTTATGTCTACACAACAACATTCCATTCAGGGCCCAATGTGTACCTTGAGGGACAAATAACATTGCTGATGCTTATCTTTATCCCATTTGCACTTGCCCCCTACACAAACTTCGGAAACAGTGGTGTAGGGAGTAGAATGTCCTCAAACTGGTTGATGATCATGGACATAGGCCAATGGGACTGACGAAGCAGTCCCTGGCACCAGTTAGATGGGCAAAATACCAGCAGGCTTACAGCAGCTGGTTAACATTTATAAATAACAATACAGGTACAAGGGATAAGGTGGAGGTCCTAACAATTATTTTCACGGACCCTTTGATGGGGGGAAACTCTTCTTATGTGCAGCAGCAGATTTAGCAGATTTAGCGGGCATTGTACTTTTCAGCCGGGTAGAAGGCAAGGTTGGCATAGCAAATCCATTCATTATCCAAAGTATGATGGTCAATAGCAAGGGAAGCATCAGAAGATAAAAGGGCATCAATAACAGAGAGTATGCTTTTGAGTATCATACAGCCGCTAGGCATATTATGCTATACTTTACGAAACAACAATATTCACAACATATTTCACTTTAGTATAATTCCTTGTAGGAATGGTGGAAACTTTCACAAGCAGCTGGCCACAGGGAGGGGAATTTCTATATTTGTGAGAATAGTTCCCCCTAACACAATACCAGTACAAAATTATTTTGAAATTAGCTATTAGAAAATCAAGTTCAGTAAATACAAATGTAATCTCTCTTTCCCTCAGACTATAGGGTCTATCGCTGAGGTGGGGGGCTGAAAGCTATGGATCTATATATATGAAACACACAAAGAAAGATACCGCAATCAACACCGTTATACTGTATAACTGAGATCTGAAACCAGACTGTCCCTGAAAACATAACCAGGACTGGCGGTGCTACTGGGAACAGTAATATAGACACACAAAGAATCCCAGAAATAAGCACTCTGATATATCAGAAAAAAATGAACAGATATGTTATGAAGATTACAAAATAATTTTAATTAAACACATCCACATAAAAGACACACAATAAAAATTATATATATATATATATATATATATATATGTGTGTGTATTACAGTGTTGATACACGTGTCGTGGGGTCGGAGCAACTGGACACAACATAACCGTATTGAATTATAACAGACTTTATATATGGATTACACGTCTTATATAACCAGACACTGTGATCCTTAACTGCAGGATTACATTATACACTATTACACATTTAAATGGTACAGTAACAATATGATCACTGCGCAACTGAGTTATAGAGTCTGTCACTGTCAGGCCTCCCAGTCCTGGGGGTACTAGCCTATATGTTAGGGGTGCTGGCACACCCTGTGGAGCTCATGAGATAGTTTGTATATGAAGTGCAGGCCTGTGCTTCTCAAAGGAACTTCAGTATCAGAATGGCTGTAGGCAAGAGGAGATATCCTTTGCGGTGTCTCTCACCCACTCACACTTGCCATATGGCCCTGCTCAGCTGGGGCTCTGTGGCACAGTGGTCGCTTTGTCTACTTTTCTCCTTGTAGTCTGGTCCTAATCTTCTGGGCTCTGCTGAATGCGCTGTTTCGACTGTGCCGCGCTCCCTCCAAGCAGCTCCCCAAACTCCTCCAGGGTCCTGCAGGAACTGAATCTACTGTAGTAGACACGAAATCTAGGGGGAGCATAGGGAAGAAACACAAAATAAAACAAATCTAAGTGCAGTGGAATTATAAATGGGGAAGATGGGTTTCCAAAATCTTGGCTCCTGTGGAATGGCTACTTACAAGATGTATGAGTCAAAACAGCAGGGTTGACAATCAGTCACTGGTGGATGTGTAGTATATCAATCATCAGGGTGTTTCAGGTACTCAGGAAGGTAAGTCCCAGGTAAAAGAGAGAGAACAAACTTCCATAGCGCAGATCAACCAAGGTATAAAAATGATTTATCTAAGTAAATAATGCACTCACAATATAAAGGATAAAATCGGGCATGTCACACTTAATAAGTGTATGAGAGGATATCAGCAGCCAGTTGGCTCACCATCCCACAACTCTCCACGATTATGCCTCTGCTCAACTGCGTCACCGCATGGCTCGGCGTCTGACATCAGATCCAGTTTCGTCTGTTGGTGGGGGCTAGACCTTCCGTGAGTCCTCTCCAGACTGCTCCGCAAGTAAGACTCCCACTCAACGCGTTTTGCTACGTAATCACGTCGGCTTCGTCAGGAGTGTGAAGTCTCAAGGTTACACTGTGTATTAAATAGCTTGGTTGCTAATTGATTATACGAAACAACTGTTCCTTAAAGCGCTATTAGGGTTAATGCTAAATGCTGGATCTAGCTCGCTCAATAGCACAAAGTAGGAAATCAATACAAGAGAAATAGATACAATTCGATGCATAAGAGAATAAGGTACAAATAATGTAAAGCAGGTAATGCTTAAAACGGAAAGACTCAGATAGATATTTGCATGTATTATACATATATATTAAAATCCTAATACAATGGATTCTAGTTAGAAAGACATGTTAATAGAACACATATTTAATTATACAAATTATTTATAAAATTAGATTAAACAATTAATAATTAATAATTCGTATGGTGGTAATATGAATAGGACGGGAATGAATATTCTAACACATGGAAACTAAACCAAAATACAAATGGAGATAAACAATCCCTATGACTCAAATGACACAATAAACATAATGAAAGATATGATGCCTAGAGGGGAGACATAAATCCAGAATTAGAGCAAATTCGTTTCAGAAATGGCGTAATGTCCAACTCCATATTTAGCCCCCTTGGTGTGAGACTGCCCAATCAGTGGATCCAAAAAGATTCCCTCTTCAATAGCTCTATTTCTCTGTCACCCCCTCTCCAATGTTGTTTGACCTGTTCAATGACTGTATATTTTAAACCTGTTGGATCTCCTTGATGGAATATTGAGAAATGATCAGATACACTATGCGTCTTTAGTTGTCGTTTAATGCTGCTTAGATGTTCCACAATCCTTGTTCTGATTGGCCTAGCAGTTTTGCCCACGTATTGAAGTTTACAGGGGCACTCAAGTAAGTATATGACATGATCCGATATGCAGGTAAGGCAGGTTTTAATATTGAAACTCTCATTTGTGACATTAGAGCTAAAACTCGCAGTATTAGGAGACTTAAACTGGCATGCCCTACAAGTTTTGCACCCATAAAATCCCATATTGTGACTAAGCCAGTTATTTTGGCTGGTTTCTTCTGTCTGAGTGCACTGGGTGCCAGTTGATTTTTTAGATTATTAGCTTTCCTGAACAAAACACTGGGTCTCTCCGGAATTTATTTTCCTAATATTGGATCATTCTTTAAAATGTCCCATGCATGTTCAGGATCCTAGTGATCTTTTTTGATTCTTTGTTAAAACCTGTAATAAATGCGAAATCTAATTGATCATTTTTCTTTTTCTTTACTTTAGGTTTCAACAAATCACTCCTATTCTTACAGTCTGCTCTTAGCAATGCTCTGTCCAACATTCCCTCATCATAATCTTTCTCCAGAAATCTATTTTTAATAATATCTGCTTGTTGTAAAAATTGGTCTCTGTCTGTGCAATTCCTTTTTAGTCTATTAAATTGTCCTAGTGGCACATTGTCCATCCATCTATGTAAGTGACTGCTTGATCTCAAAATATAATTGTTTTTATCAATTTCTTTGAAAAAGGTTTTGGTCTTTTTCTTCCGTGTAAATTACTAGATCCAAAAAATTGATCTTATCTCTACTGGATAAACTAGTGAAATTCAAATTCCATGTGTTAGTGTTAATTTAATCAAAGAACTTATCAAGTTCCTCTTCCCTACCCTTCCATATTAAAAACACATCATCGATGAAACGGCGCCAGAGTACCAGGCTCGCCCCGGGCCCCCCTTCCACAGGCCAGATGAACTCTTCCTCCCAGACCGCCATCGCCGTTCCACAATTTTGTAAATAAAATTCTCCACCATACCAGAAGTAATTATGATTTAAGATAAATTGTATACTTTCTATAATAAAATCTGCCTGACTTTCTGGCAATTCACTGTCTTGTCTTAATATATGTCTAATAACAGAACAACCCTTGTCATGATGTATAGACGTATAAAGCGATGTTAAATCACATGTTGCCATTATGTAGTGATCTTCCCATTTCAAATCATTTAGTGTGTTCAGAATATCCATGATGTCTCTTAGATATGATTTTTGTTTGGTTACATATTTTTTAAGGAACCTGTCTATGTACATCGACAGGTTAGCTGTGAGTGAGCCAATCCACGAGACAATAGGTCTGCCTGGGGGATTGACTACACTCTTTTGAACCTTGGGAAGGTGATAGAAAATTGGCATTTTTGCCTTATCTTCGTATAAAAAGTTGTATTCTTTCTCATTAAGAATGCCAATTTCTTTTCCCTTATCTAAGAGACATTTTAATTGTTCTATATATTCTTTTAATGGGTCAGACCTGAGTTTCATATAGGTAGTTCTATCCTCGAGGAGGCGTAATGACTCTTTGTCATAATCTCCTTTGTCCATAAGGACAACGCCCCCACCCCCCTTATCGGCTTGCTTGATAACCAGATCATCATTCTCCACCAGTTCCCTTAGTGCATCTTTTTCCCTTTTAGTGAGATTGTCTTTAGTTTTAGGATTAACAAAAAATTGGAGAGCAGGAGCATATTGGTGCCTCCGCTATCCAACTAGTAGCTCATTTTTCAAATGCACTCCTGGGCGGTTAAAACTTAACGTTTAATACATTTCGTGCTAAAATAAATTCTACATACAGAGTAATTATTATATACACACAATGTACTTATAAAGGAAGGGTGGTGGGGAGGTAGGGTTGGGCTTGAGGTGTATAGCGCAATTACAATTAACCTAAATAAATTAAAGGAAAGATGGGCTAATTAACACCTGGTGTTGCCTATTATTATAGAACATAGGATCTCTAAATTACCACCACTAGCAAGACTATAGTACCTATATTGACATATATGTGTTGTGCGGCATCAAGCGTAGCATACCGATCAAGCCAACCTGTAATTGTAGAATATAGCACCAAACAGTGTTATAGCTAGATTAATATACTAATTAATTAATTAATTAATATTAATCTGTACTTAACAGATGAAACATAATATTAGCACTGTAGGTACAACACAATCACAGGTTGGTGGTACGTGGATTGACTCTACGCCCGATGACGATAGCATACACAGCACATGAATCAATAACAAATATAGCTAATAAGGAATATAACTACACGAGATCAGCTGTGGCTAAACACTCTGCTGAAATGAATAAAATCAGCACATAAATCTAACTGTGGTGTATGGACATGCGGTCTAAATCTTACAGTGCTAGTGAAACAATGTCTTCTATATAGCAGTCTGCGTCATACAATGATAATAAATCAAAATATCTGCTGCAGAACACTGTGCCCTCATATATATAACAGCACTGAGTTTGCAGTGTATGGTGCATAGAGCCCTCAATATGAAAGTCAGTATTTAGTGAGTCAATGTATCCAGTGCATAACATTGAACCGTCTAGCATACATAATAGATAGCACTGAGACCGCAACAGCCATAAAGAGGAAAGGGAGAAAAGAGAGGCAAAGAGAGATGATCAACAGGAAAGATCAGAGGGTTTTTTTAGGGGAAGAGGGTCCTTCAACACTATGGGAGACCAAAAATCGATATCTCCCATTAGTGGAACAGGAGTCCAAAAACCTGAAAAGAGGAAGACCTTTAGAGGGAGCAGAGGTAGAAGGAAAAGAACGAGAACACAAAAAAAGTGCAAGATAAATGATAATATTTTTAATTTAAGTTCCACTGTTCTGTCAGAACCCTTGAAGGAAGTTATATCTAAGGGGCTATCTTTTGCACTGGTGAGAGGCCATAACAATTTTGACCTCTACATCGATGCAAATAAATATTTACGAAAATTGACCGTCAAACGGTATTTCCTGGGAAGAAATGTAGAACCTAAGATTGATGTAGGGACCCCATTGGTGGTGCAGGAAGAGAGACATTTTGTACACACAGACTTGAAACCCAGATCCTCATTCTATCCCCAGTTCGCCAAGGGTAATAATTTAGAAGTGTTCTTCAAAATGATCACTAGCAATTTTGAAGATCTGATGAAGAATCAAACTAAAACTAAAGACAATCTCACTAAAAGGGAAAAAGATGAACTAAGGGAACTGGTGGAGAATGATGATCTGGTTATCAAGCAAGCCGATAAGGGGGGGGGGGTGTTGTCCTTATGGACCAAGGAGATTATGACAAAGATTCATTACGCCTCCTCGAGGATAGAACTACCTATATGAAACTCAGACAATTAAAATGTCTCTTAGATAAGGGAAAAGAAATTGCCATTCTTAAAGAAAGAATACAACTTTTTATATGAAGATAAGGCAAAAATGCCAATTTTCTATCACCTTCCCAAGGTTCACAAGAGTGTAGTCAATCCCCCAGGCAGACCTATTGTCTCGGGTATTGGCTCACTCACAGCTAACCTGTCGATGTACATAGACAGGTTCCTTCAAAAATATGTAACCAAACAAAAATCATATCTAAGAGACACAATGGATATTCTGAACACACTAAATGAGTTGAAATGGGAAGATCACTACGTAATGGCAACATGTGATGTAACATCGCTTTATACGTCTATACATCATGACAAGGGTTGTTCTGTTATTAGACATATATTAAGACAAGACAGTGAATTGCCAGAAAGTAAGGCAGATTTTATTATAGAAAGTATACAATTTATCTTAAATCATAATTACTTCTGGTATGGTGGAGAATTTTATTTACAAAATTGTGGAACGGCGATGGGTACCAGGTTCGCCCCTAGTTATGCCAATCTCTTCATGGCGGTGTGGGAGGAAGAGTTCATCTGGCCTGTGGAAGGGGGGCCCGGGGCGAGCCTGGTACTCTGGCGCCGTTTCATCGATGATGTGTTTTTAATATGGAAGGGTAGGGAAGAGGAACTTGATAAGTTCTTTGATTACATTAACACTAACACATGGAATTTGAATTTCACTAGTTTATCCAGTAGAGATAAGATCAATTTTTGGATCTAGTAATTTACACAGAAGAAAAAGACCAAAACCTTTATCAAAGAAATTGATAAAAACAATTATATTTTGAGATCAAGCAGTCACTTACCTAGATGGATGGACAATGTGCCACTAGGACAATTTAATAGACTAAAAAGGAATTGCACAGACAGAGACCAATTTTTACAACAAGCAGATTTTATTAAAAATAGATTTCTGGAGAAAGATTATGATGTGGGAATGTTGGACAGGGCATTGCTAAAAGCAGACTGTAAGAATAGGAGTGATTTGTTGAAACCTAAAGTAAAGAAAAAGAAAAATGATCAATTAGATTTCGCATTTATTACAGGTTTCAACAAAGAATTCAAAAAGATCACTAGGATCCTGAACAAGCATTGGGACATTTTAAAGAATGATCCTATATTAGGAAAATAAATTCCGGAGAGACCCAGTGTTTTGTTCAGGAAAGCTGATAATCTAAAAAATTAACTGGCACCCAGTGCACTCAGACAGAAGAAACCAGCCAAAATAACTGGCTCAGTCACAATATGGGATTTTATGGGTGCAAAACTTGTAGGGCATGCCAGTTTAAGTCTCCTAATACTGCGAGTTTTAGCTCTAATGTCACAAATGAGAGTTTCAATATTAAAACCTGCCTTACCTGTAGATCGGATCATGTCATATGACACTTGAGTGCCCCTGTAAACTTCAATACTTGGGCAAAACTGCTAGGCCAATCAGAACAAGGATTGTGGAACATCTAAGCAGCATTAAACGACAACTAAAGACGCATAGTGTATCTGATCATTTCTCAACATTCCATCAAGGAGATCCAACAGGTTTAAAATATACAGTCATTGAACAGGTCAAACAACATTGGAGAGGGGGTGACAGAGAAATAGAGCTATTGAAGAGGGAATCTTTTTGGATCCACCGATTGGGCAGTCTCACACCAAGGGGGCTAAATATGGAGTTGGACATTGCGCCATTTCTGAAATGAATTTGCTCTAAGTCTGGATTTATGTCTCCCCTCTAGGCATCATATCTTTCATTATGTTTATTGTGTCATTTGAGTCTTAGGGATTGTTTATCTCCATTTGTATTTTGGTTTAGTTTCCATGTGTTAGAATATTCATTCCCGTCCTATTCATATTACCACCATACGAATTATTAATTATTAATTGTTTAATCTAATTTTATAAATAATTTGTATAATTAAATATGTGTTCTATTAACATGTCTTTCTAACTAGAATCCATTGTATTAGGATTTTAATATATATGTATAATATATGCAAATATCTATCTGAGTCTTTCCGTTTTAAGCATTACCTGCTTTACATTATTTGTACCTTATTCTCTTATGCATTGAATTGTATCTATTTCTCTTGTATTGATTTCCTACTTTGTGCTATTGAGCGAGCTAGATCCAGCATTTAGCATTAACCCTAATAGCGCTTTAAGGAGCAGTTGTTTCGTATAATCAATTAGCAACCAAGCTATTTAATACACAGTGTAACCTTGAGACTGCACACTCCTGACAAAGCCGACGTGATTACGTAGCAAAACGCGTTGAGTGGGAGTCTTACTTGCGGAGCAGTCTGGAGAGGACTCACGGAAGGTCCAGCCCCCACCAATACACGAAACCGGATCTGACGTCAGACACCGAGCCGTGCGGTGACGCAGTTGAGCAGAGGCAGAGACGGATGAAAGCGGAGAGTTGCGGGATGGTGAGCCAGCTGGCTGTTGATATCATCTCATACACTTATTAAGTGTGACATGCCATTTTATTCTTTATATTGTGAGTGCATTATTTACTTAGATAAATCATTTTTATACCTTGGTTGATCTGCGCTTTGCAAGTTTGTTCTCTCTCTTTTACCTGGGACTTACCTTCCTGAGTACCTGAAACACCCTGATGATTGATATACTACACATCCACCAGTGACTGATTGTCAACCCTGCTGTTTTGGCTCTTACATCTTGTAAGTAGCCATTCCACAGGAGCCAAGATTTTGGAAAACCATCTTCCCCATTTATAATTCCACTGCACTTAGATTTGTTTTATTTTGTGTTTCTTCCCTATGCTCCCCCTGGATTTCGTGTCTACTACTGTTACCATTGGGGACGAGTGAAGACTACCCCTCCCAGTGGGTTTGAGCAGGGGGTGAAATTGTACACACATTTTATATTTTCACATCAATGTATCACTTATTAGAAGATATTTATTATTTTTTCACTTTATTTTTAGTGATCACCCTTTATCTGTTTGCGCCTGTTTTTCACTTTATCACTATACTATTGGAACTGACTCTACTGCCATGGCTGCCCCCTCTTAACAACCTCTCTCTTATTCCCTCCTCCTTCACCAGCCTTACTACTGGCATACCACAGTCATATGTTCTGTAGGGAGGAACCTGCTAGGGGGCAGTCAGCCTGTATTGCTTGCAGACACAAGGGGGGTTACACAAACTTTATTTAGGAACCCACTCGTTTCTTATTGGGGCAGAACAATAACCACCATAAATGGCCTACCTGAAAAAGCAATACAATGAATAGGTAAGTGGGAATCATCATTGTTCAAAGGATACAGTACAGTTGAAAAAAAAGGTAAACATATGCATAGACCAAAAGGGAAAATACAGTAACCAAATGTAACAGTAACACCATGTCTCTGTCCTATTTCCTGCTTTCATCACATCTAGATATTAACAACACACAACCACTACATGCCTGGATAGTCAGTCGCTCTTTCATGTTAGAGTGTAAGCTCTTCGGGGCAAGTTATTATTCCTCTCATCAGAGTAGAAACATTTGTTGGCACCATGATGATTAAGTGCCACTCACTCAATTGGTCTACTTGGAAGATATGTAATAGAAGAAGATGAGTGGAGTAATAAGCTTTTTTATTTTAATTGTGGTGTTCCTAAAAAAAATTATATTAAATATATGATTTTAAAGAAGATATGAAATGTTTATAAAGGTTATTTTCTTGGTAAATACTTAGTGAATGTCTCCCCACAACAGTGCAAAGTGAATATATAACAGTTTAGATATGTACATATGAGGTGGTAGTGATCTGGATGGGTTTACTCTCCACATGCGAGAACACTTGCCAGTCTTTGTCCATAGTGCCAAGAAGGCAACGGAGGGAAACCAGGTCAGAGAACGAGTTTGATAGGATCAGGAATGGAATAAATTGTGCTGTAACTAGATTCATGATCGGGGTCTAGGAATTAGGCATTGGGAGATGGATCAGAATTGTTTAGGCTGGTACCGAGATGACGGAGTGTATTTCTCCAACCTGGCGAGGGATATTGTGCACCAATGTGCGTAGGGAAGTGATATTATGCACCATAGACAAAGGTTTAAGAAAAATGGGGATGTGGGGGGGTGGGGGTGGGGGGTGGGGGGGGGCAGATTAAGGTTTCCTCCAGAAACGGGTAACCTTACCAAATAGGAAAATACACAACTCCCCGGCCAGCAGCAAGGAGGGTGCAGTGCTGCAATGTAATGCGTTAAGGAGAGAGGCACAGGAGATTGGGATGGGTGGACAGTATGTATGTATGTATGTATGTATGTCTTTATTTGTATAGCGCCATAAAATGTACATAGCGCTTCACAGTAGTAATACATGTCATATAAATAGCAAATATAAATAACACATCATGGGAATAAGTGCTTCAGACATACTGTAAAAGTAACATTAAGGAAGGAGTCCCTGCTCCGAGGAGCTTACAATCTAATTGGTAGGTAGGGAGAACGTACAGAGACAGTAGGAGGGAATACTAGTAAGTGCGTCTGCAGGAGGCCAAGCTTTATGTGTCATGTGTCCATGATTATCCAGTGCTACTCATATGCTTCTTTAAGCAGATGTGTCTTAAGGTGGGTCTTAAAGGTGGATAGCGAGGGGGCTAGTCGGGTATTGAGGGGAAGGGCATTCCAGAGGTGTGGGGCAGAAAGTGAGAAAGGTTTAAGGCGGGAGAGAGCTTTAGATACAAAGGGGGTAGAAAGAAGACATCCTTGAGAAGAACGCAAGAGTCGTGATGGTGCATAGCGAGAAATTAGGGCTGAGATGTAATGAGGGGCAGAAGAATGTAAAGCTTTAAAAGTGAGCAGTAGAATTGAGTGTGAGATACGCGATTTAATCGGAAGCCAGGAGAGTGATTTCAGCAGGGGAGACGCTGAGACAGATTTAGGAAAGAGTAGAGTGATTCTGGCAGCAGTGTTTAGGATAGATTGTAGGGGAGACAGGTGAGAGGTAGGAAGGCCGGACAGCAGGAGGTTGCAGTAATCGAGACGTGAGAGAATGAGGGCCTGAGTCAGAGTTTTAGCAGTTGAGTAACAGAGGAAAGGGCGTATCTTTGTGATATTGCGGAGGAAAAAGCGACAAGTTTTAGAAACGTTTTGAATATGAGAGGAGAATGAGAGAGAGGAATCAAGTGTGACCCCTAGGCAGCGTGCTTGGGCTACTGGGTGAATGATCGTATTTCCAATAGCAATGTGGAAGGATGTAGTAGGGCCAGGTTTGGGAGGTAGTATAAGGAGCTCTGTTTTTGCCATGTTAAGTTTCAGTCGGCGGATGGCCATCCAGGATGATATTCCAGAGAGGCATTCAGAAACTTTGGTCTGTATAGCAGGTGTAAGGTCAGGGGTTGAAAGGTAAATTTGTGTGTCGTCAGCATAGAGGTGATATTTAAACCCAAAAGATGTGATTAGGTCACCTAGAGAGAGTGTGTAGAGAGAAAAGAGAAGGGGTCCCAGGACAGAGCCCTGGGGTACCCCCACAGAGAGATCAATAGAGGAGGAGGAGGTGTTAGCAAAAGAGACACTGAAGGTACGATGGGAGAGGTAAGAGGAGATCCAGGATAAAGCTTTGTTCCGAATACCAAGAGTATGGAGAATGTGAAGGAGAAGAGGGTGGTCCACGGTGTCGAATGCTGCAGAGAGGTCGAGTAATATGAGCAGAGTGTAATGACCTCTGTCTTTGGCAGCGTGGAGGTCGTCAGTTATTTTAGTGAGGGCTGTTTCAGTAGAGTGAGCAGTGCGGAAGCCAGATTGTAGAGGGTCTAGTACAGAATAGGTGTTGAGAAAGTGTAGCAATCGAGAGAATACAAGACGTTCAACAAGACGTAGCGACAAAATGGTAAAATGATTCAATGTGGTTGGCATGACTGCAGCAGCTGGTGGCGTGTTTCGCCCTTCCCTAGATTGTAAAGTCTGTTGGAGTAGTAACGCATGATTTGATACTCTTGGTACGATCATAACACAATGCTCATAATATTACACTTGTGCATGCCTTTGTGTCCTCAAACCTAGACCACTGCAATGCAATCTACCTGCAATCAGACATCTTTTCATATATTTTATTTATTACATATTGCTCTATGTGTGTTCTTCATTTTCTTTGACTCAATCAGAGGCCTGACTGGTGAGAGGCTTCCCCACCATGGTACCTGAATATACATTATTATCTCAGTGCCTTAGTCCTAGGCACGCTATGTGAGTGTATTCCTGATCACTTTTCACGTTGAATTCAACTTTTTTTTAAATATACTTACACTATATTACACTTTTTTTCTTTTTTCCCCTATTTGTTGAGGTTGCGCTGATTTCTTTCTTTTCTCATATATATTTTTATAGCTGTATTCCACACACACTATTCTACAGTAATACCGTTGCACTTCAGTTGCTGCATTTAATTGGTCCGTGTTCCATTTTCTCCTGTCCAATTACGTTCCAGGGAGACTTGCATTCATAAACTGGCTGATCAAATAAATATTTCAATAACATCAAAATGATTTTGATCCGTAAATTGACAAAAATTTAGCTGGTAACCCCCTTATGAGTTTTTAATATAAATGTAGGAAGTACACACAAATATTTATTGAAGCAATAACTAGTTTTTCTGCACATGCAGAAAATATTATAAATGTATTTAGCTTTCTTTTAACATGTAGGTATGTCTACACAAAATCTCAGTTTATCAAGTGAAAGAAAATAAAATCATTGATTGACTTTGATGTTTTTCTTACATTTCTGCGATATCTCAAATTTTTGCATTTGCAAATCTGGTCCAACCGTTTTACAAGACATGTCATGAACTTCTGACTCTAAATCTATACAAATAACAAAAAAAAACTTGTAATTTTTTTTTTTAATAACCATTTTTATTTCCTTTTTTCACGTATTTTCAACAAAAAAATTCTTACACTTTATTTTTTTTAAATTTACGCTATATTTATTTCTTTTATATTTATTTATAAAAAATGTTTTACCAGGAAGTAATACATTGAGAGCTACCTCTCGTTTTCAAGTATGTCCTGGGCACAGATTTATAACAATACAGGATTACATTAAAAGATCAAAGGTTATACAGTCAATTCACAGACATTTCATGGACAGATAGAGTAGGAAAATTGGATACAGGGGATAAAAGGGCTGGCGAGTTTCAGATTGAAATAGAGAAGCTTTAACATCACCAAATATCAGTGAATGGCAGCAAATGGCTCACAGCCTTTAGCTGCCCTTCGACTGCGCAAAAGACTGTCCGCCTTTGGGGCGATGTAGATGTACACTTATGGTGCTTTATACCACTTAGAAATTAAGCGAAAAGGGTAGCACTCCAAAATAGTGATCAAGTGGTTAGTATTTATTCAGCAAACATTTCAGTCCAGCACAGTAGAGACCTTTCTCAAGCACCCGCTAGTATCTTACATTTTTGAGTGCACGTATACTTCTATATACTTGTAAATGCAAGAAAACCTCATAACAAGCACTCTGGTTACCAAAAAAAATAGAAAAAGATTTATTAAACATAAGAAAAGACAGCTTAAAAACATTAGTTCCCTAAAGAACCTCAAAAATCTCCTAGAAGAGCAAAAGAGAAATCTCCTCTGACCACTGTAACACGGAACTGTGAGCTGCACAAAAAAAGCAATGTATAATGATGGAAAAAATGATAATATCGCAACTACCAGACCGGTCAGTCCAAAAATATGAGAATGAATATACAACATATATAAACACTACAAAGCATCGGTAGAATAGAACCTGCCTATCACAGAAACCCTTGGGAGGGGTATAGAGTGAAATCACTCAACTAGTAATGTACTGGCCTTTCTATATATTTGGCTTTATACCTTTGCAATTGATGGATGGACTGATCTAATACAGGGCACTTCTTTCTGGGGTGTGGAATAATGTCAAAAGTTATTGTAAATTCACATCTCATTCAAATATGGCTGCATGTGTTACTCTGGAATATGAAATGTGGCATTCCAAAAAAACAGGTATGGGAACCACCAGCACAGATTTGAGAAAAACTCACATGGATATTTCCTGCCTATGATTGATTTATTGCATTATTACAGAATGGAACAGGTATGTGCTTGTGCAGAAGAGCGTAACTCTTTCTCATCAGTGATGCTTTTCGGGACTAGCTGTCACTTCTGGCAGGTGTACCAAGTGTTTTCAGCATCCCTTTTTAAAGCAGACGGACCACAGGTTCTCGGTAGGTCAGCGCGATAATGTCAGAGTTCAAAGCTCCGTCACGTCACACACGGAATCCAAAAGTAAAAAAAGCAAAATAAAGGCCCCACCTCCAGGCCTCCCACACATCAGTAATACAAGGCATGTCTTGGGCAAATTAACCAACAAATCTGTTGAGAGAGAAAGAGAAGAACCCTATTTTTGTAACGTACCAGGATACACCTCCCCATACACTCCTGCTTACAACACGTGGAGAGACACTGTGAACAAATACGGGACACACCTGAAATACCTGGGAAATATGCAAATTTTGACTTGTAAAGTATATTCAAATGATTTTAATTAGCATATTTCTCAGGTATCTCAGGTGTGTTCAGTTTTGTCCACAGGTATCTCTCCCCCGTTAAATTCCTTTCTTTAACAGACCTTTGAGGATAGGCATTGTTAGAGATAAAATGCCCCCTTTGCATCTGATTAGCACTAATGTCTGCTTTACTTAACGCAATGCCCTTTCTGGCCCAAAACTGACTTTAATGCAGCGTTATTGAGCTTTGAAGATACAGGTTAAGGCATAATGTGACGTGGATCTGGGTGAGGGAGCATGGAGAAAAAGGTGGCAGTAAATAGTTAAATGGGAATAAAAAAAAACTTATGGGACATGCATGGTAAGGAAAACAGCAAGCACTCCAATGTTGTAATCCAAATAGGCCTGGTGCTAGTCCCATAAATAATGTGAAGATCCCTCTGTGGTATCAAAACGTCGGATTTTTGTGTCTGTTACAATACAATTCTTTGTACACTCACCTCTGGGTGCTGTCTCTCTTTGCTGTTCTGCTGCCTTGCTAGATGGTAACGTGAGATATATATATATATGAAGAAGTCGGCGCAACAGCTGACGAAACGGCGTAGGTTCGCGTCATCAATGTCCGACAGCTGACTGTGAGAGGAGTGCCTAATCGCATGTGAGGAGTGAGAGCAACTATTTCAGTTATATTGGCGGAACAAAGTGGAAGGCTGCATTTGTCTGGCTGAGTCTGAGTCTGACATCAAGCAGAGACACGAGTGAATATTCAATTTGAACGAATACAGCTGTCTTGTGTGAGGGGGTAATCCAGGAAGTGTAAGTGGAACAGCGCCTCCAGTGTTACCCGGATCAGCATCACATGTTCATCTCCAGAGTGATTTCGTTGGTGTGCTGACGGAGGGACGCGGAGACCCCTGTGGTCAACGTGGTTACATCCTTTGGTGAGACCATTCCTTAATCCCTTGCCTATGCTATTTGCTTACCCCCATCTCCATCTATAGAGGTCAATATCAGCCTAGTTTTTCCACGTTTGCATCCGTAATCTATCATCTGACGGGTCAATTACTTCTCCCCATTTGTTGCTCCAATCATTTGCTACCTATCGAGTGACAATTCCTCCCACATCTCACTGCCTCCTACATTTGCGCTATTGGACATTTTTTTTTTCACATTTCCCTTCTTTTTTATTTTCAAGAGTACTATATTGTCATATATTGTGTTTATTGTGTCTATTAGCATCATTGTGTTTGTTTTAATCTGTTCTGTCACCTAGCCTTCCTTGCTTAATTAATACATTTTCCTGTTTTTTATTGCTATACAGGATTGTGCCTTTTTTCTTTTTTTTATATATATATATATATATATATATGTCTGTTTCCCCCACCCTCTGGGAGATTCCCCGACTACCAGGTGTGTAGTGATGCTGAGTACCTGTTGGCTCACAGAAGGTCTGCGATCCCACCGATGTTGTTGGGGAAACAGGACAGGCTTTGGGGTGATGGTTGGTTCTCCTTCCTTCTTTGGGGTCAGTGCCTCCATCTGCCGCAGGCTCCAGGAGTGCTGAAGGCAGCCCCTGCGGAAGAACTCTCTCATACTCCCCTTGATAGACTGAAAACTCAGGCAGGAGTATATTTGTAACAGGAACAGTCTTTATTGTTTCCACACAGAATACAGCAGACAGTCTGTAACTGCATACAGTAACACTGGTCTCCAGTCTCAGGATGGTCCCTGGACTCAAACCCTGGGCATGGGCCCCAAGGGTCAGTCCCAGCTCTTCCCCCTACTCCCTGGCGGAGCAGGGGGTATGGTTTTCACTCCCATCCCTCTAAGGGTAGGGGATAGAAGGTGACAGAGCCCTGTACATCTCTTCTGTGAGACCAGTCTCCTTGATGGGAGAGACAACTAACCAAATTTAGGGAGTGCAGCCCCTTAAGTACCGAGGGGAGGGTCCAAGGCCTAAGCCCAGGATTGGGCAGAACACATGCCTCAGCCCGCCTCCCTCTTATCACTCAATGAAGCTGCTTACTGCTGGGGAAAGCCCTGGATTGGGCCTAACACTGCCTGCACTGTACCAGGATTTACATACTGTATCAGGCAGGGCAGTGTAGTAGCCAAAACCAGGCATGGCTACATATATATGTATAAAATCTCTGGGGGAGGTTTTCAATAAATCTGGTACGATAAAACATTGTTTTGCATGTGATGGTCACTGATTCTAGGACACTGGTGTAAAGGTAATCGTGAATAGAAAATACGGATATCGAGAAGGCTTAAATTAATAAGGAGGGTCGTACAAAAAAGGCAGAAAAGGAGAGACGTGCATATTAAAAGAGAGGAACCATTTAAGAGAAATCAGAAGAGATATTTCCGTGGATCTTTTACTGATCATTATATGATCACTGGAATAGTAGTGCATCTCTATATCCAAAGTGTGACGTACAGGTACAATATGTTTAAATGCTGCCATGTCCCTACAACCAAATTCTGCCTCTGTGTATAGGTCTTTTTCTTTAACTGGGGAAAACAGTAGCAGAGAGTGGTTCTGGTCATGTGACTATATATAGGCATACCTCACAATTTGGATACTGATTTATAGGTTTCTCTATTAATGTGTCACGCATATGAGGTCCTTATGAATTACAACATGATGGCAAAGTGGATGATTGCGTTTGTCTTCAAAACCTGTTAAATGCAGATTTCCTCTTTCTGACTTTGAGCAGGTCTACCAGCAAAGCAGTGGGGAGCCAATTGCTTCCAATATCTCGTATTGCCTATAGCCTCAGGGTTCCTGCAACTTAAGTACTGTCTACTTGCAAGTAAAAGCATGCCCCTCCTTCATGTCTGTCATTCCTTTTCCAGATATCATTAACCCTGCAATGTGCTCTGCAATGTGTCCCTGGCTCCATTAGCACAGGCTCGGGTAGGGGGAAGGTCAGATCTCTCTTAACAGAACCAAAAACAATTTTAGACAAATTGCTTTTAATTTGTCTTAACCACCCAGAGCACACGCTTCATTTTTAAATCCATTGCTAATTCCAAGAACATTTCATGTAAAGAAATATTTGCACTCCTGACTTAATATAGCCACCAATTAGAATGTTCCCAGTAACTTTGGGCATCTATGTACAGCAGCTGCATTACAGAACCTGCTGAAATCCGCCTTCCTCCATTATGTGTGCATCCATCAACAGCAACATGAGCAATCATTTCCAAATGACTCGCCACCGAGTCATGTGAGGTTCTCATCACAGGCTTAGATTTTAAAACAAAGGTACATTTATTTGACGTTCTCTAAATGATGACGCAGCAAATACGATTTTATATGGACAAGTGGTTTTATTGTATTGACGAGTTCAAATTAAATTAGTTTACTAGTTATTTACCATTGTGCTGTTAGGAATTCTGTTTGTAGATTTAAATGCAAAAATAAAAACTCTCGCACATAAAATGTCCATTTGACACTTTCTGTGGGTTAGAATAATTGCTATCACTGTGTACAATATACCTGGCTAAATATGCCTCAGGAGCATCAAATGAAGTTAACTGCGTGCTGGGCTTAATATAAAGATTATGACGTAATATCTTCAGCCCTGAAATAGCAAGGATGTACAGCACCTAAGGAGTTAACTGTTTTATTGAACACTTGGCCAGAATGGCTGTATTACACGCCACTAAAACAAGTATTTCAAGGAGCGGGGAATAGACCCCTATTACACTATTAAGAACAAAAAACTTGGGAAGTGAAGAAAACAAAATCAGGACAGTTGGTAATGGGATGGAATCAATCAAAGGGTAGCAGATGTCACCAGGAGAGGCTTTGTTTTTAGCACTTGCCAGTTTGGGCTTTAGGTCCATCTCATTATTTCATCCTATTGTCATTCATTTGGTGACATTTCTGTTTCTTCTCCCCCTCCCCAACTCAGACAACACAAGCAGAGTCACCTAACTTCTCCTGTTCAGTGTGTATGGAGATCTAACCTCCATCCATAAAACATACTCTAGTCTCTGGTAGTTCACTTAAAGAAAATACAGAATGTGACCTTCTTTTTTTTTCCACCCCCTATGTCCTGTAACATTTTGGGGACAAAGCTTTGCTTTTTTTTTTTGCTTTTTTTTGTTTGATGATAACAACAATGGATACTGTTTGCAATGGTGTCTGAAAAACGAAACGTGTGGTCAATAATATACAGTGATTCTGACCTATGCCATCTTTTATGGTAGCCCGATTCTGTTAAATAAGAAGTATTCAATTTTCGTACGGTCTATGCTCTATACTCATCCTTTAAGGACATAGGCAGGGACCTTTTTAATATAAGTGCATTTTTCTTTAATGTACTGTAGGATTGAAAGTATATGTTTGTAAATGGGTTGTTCCCTTTACCCTGTACCATCCCACTTTGATCACTGTTTGATTAATGTACATAGCACTTTAATAATGGTATATCGACCTTACTTTTTCATTTTTCGAAAAAGGTCTACTAGCAACTAATGCTTAGCATTGAGGGCTTTGTTTAAAAAAATAGCCCTATAGGAGACAGATAGTGACCATCTAAATACACTGAGGACTTTTACTCTTTATTTTTTATTGTATTTAAATTTAGCAGTGAGGCTAGCCCTATACACCCCTGGAGGTGCCTACATTATATAATGTATGTATGTGTACAGTATATTATGGATAGATAGATTTTTAGATAGATAGATAGATAGATAGATAGATAGATAGATAGATAGATAGATAGATAGATAGATAGATAGATAGATAGATAGATAGAGAGAAACCCACTTTCCCAGTAAACTCAAACCCCAACACCCACCACATCATATGTGTGTCAAAAGGAGTGCTACTGAGCGTGGCAAATGTATACAACAAAAGACAGGGGAGCCCAATGCTACATCCAATTGACAAAACATACATGGTAATAAGTATAAAGTTAAATACTTCAATAATAATATTTTCTTAGTTATTTAGTTAACCCTTTGGCCAAAGCGTCATAAGCCTGCATACCAACGCCAAGGTATAACCAAATTTGCAGGTCTTAATGCTACACTGTGAACCTTTCCGTTTACCTCTGTATGAGGGGAAACAACCACAGTGGGTCTTGATACTATATATCGAGTTGTGACATGCGTTACTAATTCTCACACTTTTTTCTTGTGTTTCACTGTTTATGCTTTATTGAATTAAAGGTGCTCTGCCCCATAGGAGTGTTTTTTGCACTTGTTCTATAGGGTGGTGGGGATATATATATATATATATATATATATATATATATATATATATATATACATACACATACACACATTTTCTAGTCATCTCATTGCAAGCCCCTTCAGCAGTGATAAAGTGTATTTTCATTCATAGAATTAACACAGCAATATATTTCATGTACAACTCTTTGCCAAAAGTGTTGACCAAATAACAGCTGAGCAAAGCTTGTTAGTTAAAGCTGAGCCAACAGCTGGGCAATAATCCCTTCGGAAAATAATCAATATTTTACAGTAATGTACATGAATATTCTACCTCTAATGAGCAGAGGAAGCCTCTGCTTTAATGTAAGTGACCATACAAATTTACAGGAATCCTTCTGGGAGCATGCCAGATGAAAGTTCAAAAGACCCTCACTCCTACCCAAAACATAAGAAATCCTATTGACTGACAAGGCAAACAGGTCACCCTTCCCTGTTCAATTCTTCATCTCCACCAGGCCAGCAGTATCCCAACAGAATGTTGAAACAATTTTCAACAATGGCCAGCTCTCTAAGGGGCAGCGATGCATACTTTGCATTAGAACTCTGAAGACGCTCTCAGCCCCAGCTCTTCGCCCATAGAGAATATACTATGTAAATGTCATTAGGTTTAGAATCAGCATATTCCACCTCATAGATCACTTTCAATACGACGACTAAAAAAAAAAGTCCTACCCCATAGGGGGAACCAATCTTAGTTACCACAGCTTTGCACAATAGCCTAGCATGTGTTGTTCTTGCATTGTTCTTTACACATAGGTTAACATGTCCAAACCAAGAAACACAGCTAGTGTATAACATTGCCAAAGCTGACGTTATATAGTAAATGAAAATAGTGGAATAGGTAGGCGTTCAATAAACTAGAAGGGAGGACCCAGTAATCTTGAGGGGAATTAATCTAAAAGGAATAAGTAGAATTAAGTAGATATTGATGGTGGACAGTGGACTAGGGAGATAAGAAAGAAATATAAAAATATATGAAAGAATACTAAAAAAAAAGTGCAAAAGAGGGAAAAGCTAAAAGAAAAGGAAAAACATTGAAAACATGCGTATAATAAAAGATATGTATTAAGTATAACACGCAAACAGAAATAAAAAAAACAAGAAGACCAAAAAAAAGGGGGGAAAGACACCCAAAATAATGTGTGGCACAGGCCGTCCAAACGGTACTAAAAAGCCAATCACTTGTTTAAATAAGTCATATGTAATCCAAAACATGGGGTCCTTGTGTAGTCAAGACTTTGAGGAGTTCCACAGTTAGGTTTAGTATAGTTTCCACCGGTCAGTTTTAGTGGGTGTGTTGTTGCTGCATCTGGATAAGGAATCCTCAACTCCCAAGGTAAGGCAAGGTAACCCTAAAAGACAGGCGTGCAGACAAACACAACCCACAATCAGGCCTCTCCCTGGGGTATGTTCCGCTCTTAGGCAAGCACTATTAAAGACGCCAACCTCCAAAGAAAAAGAAAATTCCCCCCTTCTAGGTAGGAAGCAGGCGGTCTTCGGAGATGAACCTCGTTAACTTCAGCTCCGGAGACCCCCTGCTTCCTGAGATACTTACCTCAGAACTAGGTGCAGATATCTTAGCTAAGGTTTACATGCCCCATCATATGGGCCAGTAGGAGGCCATGAAGTCATATGTGGCTTCCTATTGGCCCATGTGACCTGGGGTTTTAAACCTGAGCAGGAGGTACCACAGGAAGCAGGGGGTTCCGGGAGCTGAAATTAACGGGGTTCAGCTCCTGAGACCCCCTGCTTTAATCCTAGATGTATTTTTTTTTTAAATAGTAAAAAGCAGCAGTGCTGTTACTCTCTCCCTCTTGCTTACCTCCTAGGGACCGCCTGCGCATAGTGTAGACTGTAAAAAGAATGTATTACGTTTAAAAAAGCAAGTTAAATGCACTCACACAGGTACATGAAGTAAAACCTGATCTGTGTTAGAACATTAAGTTCCCGCTGTTCCGTGGGCCAGGTGGAGCGACTCTTGTGATGTCACTCATTGGTGCTCCGGTCCTTTTACTGGTCACCGATAGGATCAGAACTCCTCTGAGCCTTTCCTCAACACAACTGCAAAACTGGGGAGAGAGTCTCCATAGACACCTCTTAATTGTGTGCACACTTAAATCGGTGCGTGATTAAGAACAGTTACACGTAGGACCTTCCATTAGATCAGAGTAATGAAGATAATTAAAACATAGCATTTATTCACATTAAAAATAAAATCAATTGTACATAAAAAATATGAAAATCCAAAAAGGGGGGAAGGAGAGAATGGTATATACTGGGAGGGAAACTATTCACTATTGCTAGGGTCTTTACACTGATGTGCAGTGGTAGAAATCCTAAAATAGGTATTAGTTGGTAACCATATAAGTAAGGTAAATCTTTAAAAGAGACGTAACTAATCACCCAAGATCATCAGTTTACTATCTATACCATGGATACAGATCCCAGGATGGTACCTGTGATTGTAATGGAAAAGTAACAGGAATGGTTTTTGAGAGCCAGCTGTTACCTCAAGTGCTCTAATATAAAATAGCGTGCTTAGTAAATCTGATTAGTATTGTGCTAGTGAGCTATTATCATGCTTCACAGGGCGGGCAACAGATAGAGTCTTTAGAATCGTGTGTAATCGCTCAGCACGTATATGCAGATATATGCAGTATATGCAGATACTAGCCAAATAGTGCCCAAGAGGTCTAATCGGTGGCGGATTAAAACAATCCGCCGCCCATAGGCACTTACCTTGGTGCCCCCCGTACCGCTCTCCTCTTTCTTCAGCGTCGCGGTGTCCAATGACGCTGCAACGTCACATGGTCGTCGCATTGCCCTGGCAATGTGACGCCGCGACATCGCATTACCATGGCAACATGAAACCATGAGATATCGCAGTGTCATTTGATGCAGTGATGCTGAAGGAGGAGGAGATGGGGCGCTGCAGGAGAAGGTAAAAACTTTACAAAGGCCCAACGCTCTCCCCTGGTAATCAGTGGGGAAGAGAGCAGGTCCTCTGTATATGGGGATAAAAGGGGAATTTGCCACCCCAAGATTTTGCCACCCAAGGCCCGCGTCTATCGGGTCTAATCGAAATAGGTATCTTCTTAGCTCTAAGATATACCAATGCTCGAAGTCAATAGAATAGTGACTATATAGTCAGCAATACCTCTTCCAACCTTAAATATATCATAGGTGGTTCCTAAATGCTTCTACTCTTGGTGCAATGCGCACTTGCTACAAACTGCCTCGGTTCCAGTATGAGGCTCCGCCCGCCATGAAGTCTGACGTCACTCGCAAATAATCCCGACGTACGTTTCACTCATATAGGAGCTTTCTCAAGGGAGTGCACACATTTCTAATCAGATTTACTCAGCACACCTCTTTATATAAGAGAGTATAAATGCTATGTTTTAATTATCTTCATTACTCTGCTATAATGAAAGTTTCTAAGTGTAACTGTTCTTAATCACACACAGATTTAAGTGTGCACATAATTGAGAGGTGTATTTGGAGGCTCTCTCCCCAGTTTCACAATTTTGTTCGACCACTTACCTGTGTAGCACCTTAATATGATCCTAGAGCGATCTGAACACCCCACCTCAATTTCCCCAACACACTGGTGCTCTTTGATTCATCAAGACATCCCTTGATTATGCCATCTTTAATGATTACAACTTCTCTTGGAGCACACTCGGCATAACAACATATCCAAACAAGCCACAATCACCAAGAATAGCTTTGACTTCATTAACAAAAAAACTGGTGCATTATTATAAAATGGGATCTTGGCATTATCGCAACCTGAACATAAAGGAATACCAGTCTCTCCACTGTTAAATGCAAAAATTAGGTAGAGGCTTATATTGATGTGGTTAAAACAGCATCTACAACATTAGTGCAAATGTTAGGCTTATACAGCTACAAATCAGCAAAAAGCAGTGTACAAAACATTTTTTTTTTAAATTACGTAGCAGATGTATTGGTTCTGTTGGTCTTTTCAGAAGAGGGTCTCCCAGACCTTTTAAGCCTTTGATTTCAGATCAATTCAACCATTTATTATTGGTGTCTATATAACCATTTATAATTACTGTCCAATATGCCTGCCTGTTCCCTACCATCTTTAGAAATGTGCGTAGGGCCATATCACAACAATAGAAATTATGGCGAGACACTATGGGTATAATAACATGGAGACAAACGTCTCAATTGAAATGTATATTCCTACTAAATATATGGGGGGGGAATATATATATTTAACAAAAGGAAAGGAACACCATACATATGAAAATATATATATATATTTTATTGGGCCAATAAAATGAAAATAAATTGCATATTTATGGTGTGCCTTTTCCTTTGTTATGTGTGTATGTATGTATGTATGGACGTATAAATATAAATATATATATATATATATATATATATATATATATATAATATATCCAGAAACAGAGCACTCACGTATTTGCAGTGTAGATGTCTTGCAGGGTACTGTACATATCAGCATGTATTTAGGAATACATAATCAGAGAACAGAAGCACAGGCACTCCAATATTAAACAAAGTGAAGTGGTGCTCCCAACAGATCCTTTTTCAAGAGCACCCAAATGTTAAACAGTGACCATAAATATACCTCGCCCCCATCTAGTGGCCCAAAATTGGTGCGAAAATAATGACAAAATACCTAGTGACGTCACCCTGTTCTCAGTGGAGTAGTGAATCCTAGTAGGGCTCAAAACTGAAATGTTTGGAAGGCTTGTACATTAAGCATAAGACATACCGTAGATAGAATATATATCCACACACAAAGGAGTCCAGATCTTGCAGGAAAACCTTCCATACTCCCCCTTCCCCAGATATTGAAGGTTTTGCTGCAAGATCTGGGCTCCTGCTTGATTGTGCAGAAATTGTGACTATCTGAAGATGATGCTTACAAGATTCTGATTAACGAAGTCTTCCAGGAGACCTTTTGGCGCTGCTAAACCCAATGAACTCTATCACAAGCTTTTACAGTTGAAGAAACGTGATTTGTATGTACTGTATTTTTCTCCTTTTGGAGAACCACAAGAAACATAGACCATTGGTCGCTCCAAACCAGACTTCTGCTGATTGTTGTGCAGAGTCCTGAATATGTGCTCCCTGGATCTGATTCTTCTGGTTGTAGAGGAGGTGGATAAGGAACTTGGTGGCGTGCAGTCAGAGATTTCCAGCTTTGAGGTTGAACACCTAGACAAAGTAGGCGCAGACACCACACGAAACTGGCAACGCAGACTCACTGAATATATTGATAAATACAGGGAGGAATTGTTAGTATTTAAGAGAGTAAAGCTAGCCATAGTTACTAAAGATAACAAAGAGCATTATATTTACCATTGGCTTCAGGGTTTCCAGAAGAACTCTGCATCCCACCCCTCAACCCCCCATAACAATCCAAACGACAATGTAATAGATACCCTAAGAATGTAGATGGTAGGGAGGAGCGCACAAACCGAAGCGAGCAGGAAAGGACCCAAAATCAAAATATCAAAAAAAGGCACTTTATTGTGTCATGAGACCAATCCAACGCGTTTCGAACACCACCGCGTTCTTTATCAAGGATCCTTGATAAAGAACGCGGTGGCGTTCGAAACGCGTTGAATTGGTCTCATGACACAATATAGTACCTTTTTTGATATTTTGATTTTGGGTCCATTCCTGCTCCCTTCGGTTCGTGCGCTCCTCCCTACCATCTACATTCTGCATACCATCATTGGAAGCTGCACATCCAGCCAGCCACACCAAGGAACGTGAGTAATTATTGCTACAGGGGAACCTACCAATGAGATTGATCGTGGGTGGCTCTACCCTACCCACTACCTGTCTTCAGGAGGACTGTACCATTATTGTTAGCTGCATTACCAATACTCAATATTCCTGCTTTCTGATTTCCTGTGGATGTTGGTTCTGGCATTATATTCTTATTTGGCCTGGCATTTAAGCGCTTTGCTACCTTCATCTATCCTAGATACCCTAAGAACCTGACAAACTACAGGCCCACCACAGCTGGGAGTTACTCTGGTTACACCGACTCTAGCAATACCAGGAAAGCCCCTAACACAATTTGTTAGGCCCCAGCCAGTCTACCCTAAAACAGAGGACCAATCGTGCCCTAAGCCAAGCCACAGAGGGGGTCACAACAAACACAAGATGTCAATATTCCCCGCCACGCTACCAGAGACAGTAGTGTATAACTTATCCACATGTACTCTCAAAGACCCAGAGATCTCCCTCCTACAGAAAATCCCAACATTTACAGATACCTTCCAACCATCTCCATGAGACCGAAATGGCCTTATTCAAAATGCACTTACTTCAGGATTAAGGATTTCCATAAGATCAAATCTACTGATACCACCGATTTACCAAACCCCTCAGACTCAGGAGTAATTTCGACGCAATTAACACTAACCTCTATCTCAACGTTACAATGTATAATTAACAGTGAGGTCAGGAACATACACAAGAACCCGCCTAAAGTACACTCCAATGTCTATGCTACAGAGAGAGCAGCCATCAAAAGTCTCGCTCACAATAAGTAAATCATAGCACGGCCCATGGACAAAGGAGAGGCGATTGACAACGCGGACTACTGGACTAAAATAATGACAACTTGACGATGTTAACCATTACAAACCATTTACTGTACATGGGACCCTACCGTACAGTTTAAAACTGAGATCAATACCGTACTACAGATGGCATTAACTATTGCCTGGATTGACAAGAATATACACACAGTTTTGGTACAAGAGCATCCGGTAAGACCTATCCTATACACACTTCCAAAAATTCATTAAAAGTCTTGAGAAAGTCCTCCTGGCATACTTACAGTACATCTCTGCCAGCGGTTCACTATGCTAACCAGTGTCACAATTTGTTAACTCCATTGGGAGCCGAAACGCTGAGTAGTAAATTTCACTTTGACTATTGGAGTGCTTATCCTGTTCTGAAATATATACACACATGCAAAACCAGGTATTTTTGCTCCCTGGGCAAACTCTACCAACTGTGCCCCAGCTGATGGTTAATATTCAAGTAGCATATTCGCAAAGCTCCTAAATCGCCATTCACTACAATGGGGCTTCCAGGTCAGATTGCATGGATCGACAACCTTGCTACCCTCAATACGGTCGTTTATTTAATATTCTTTTGGAGTGCAGTCATTTTTAATATTGGTTTTCGTATGCATTCACAGTGATTATAAAAGGGATACTATGGGTTTCATTATGTAGTTTTTTTAAATCATATTTTGGATAGTGATATACATAGGTTATTTCATAAAGCTATTTGTGCCTGGAACATACATTGTAAAATGCAGGTACAATTAATCCCTGGATCAAAAAGCTTGCACTGTATTTAGTTGTCCATAAAGCAAGGGAAGATAAAAGTGAAGTTCACACACAGCTTTCAGTCTGAAATTGTGTTGTCTGCCTTCAATGTAAAAGGCATTAACCACCAACTACTCTCCTGGCCTAGATTCCTCTGCAGTGTTGATGGGACATTTCCCCATTAGGAGTTTATTTTTGATCAGTTGTACCTCACCCCAAGCACCTCACCCTGTATTTCCTATTTTATTACGGTGCAATCAGTGTACACATTTCCATTAAACACATACCAAACATACACTGTTTATTGCTTTTATTATAGCACACAAACTGTTGAAAGAATAACGTCAGACAAATTTGCCAATGTGATAAATTTCCAGTTTATTATCAAGTAATATGTATAGGTCCGAGACCACAAAACACCATTCTACAGATGTAGGGCAACAAAGACTTGCAGATGAAAGAAGACTTAATACAGATCGTCAGTGTTACCTTTGGGAAGCTCATAGTCCGATGACAAAACAGTTGGATAGTGTATGAAAAGCATCTTTAATCCCACAACATATTCCAAAATAAAGCAGATTCAGCTGTCTACAAATAAAATACAGCTACAATAAATAAGCTATTAAACAGAGCAATATAGCATTAACATTCAAGATCTATACATCACTCTTTGGCCTACTTGCCTACATTTGTATTGGTAGACATTGTCCATCAAAACATTCATTTTCAGCTCACAAAATGTCTCATTGTCACAGAAGAAGCCACATGTGCAAAGAGAGACCCGTTTCAGATTTGGCATTGGTTAACATTTGGTTTTATATCATAAATCCTTCAGCAATGTTGACACAAAACAAAAAAGAAACAGTTCTGTTTGGGCAATTAAAACAAAAACTATATACACATGTTGTCTGTAGTGCATAGGAGGGGTTAAATTTAACCACTGGATTCAGCATTATTCAAAGTTACAAAACAGAAGAATTCACTTTTAGCCGCTTATTCTAGATCAGCTGAAGCGGACGATTTTGGCCAATTCCCCATTGGCCTGATCGACTGCTTCAGCGGATATAGATTATATAGAACCCTTAGGGGTCTCGTTTACTAAAATGCAATAGCTGCAACATATGTAATAAAACGATTGAAGTGAATGGGCTGCTCCCCTCATACTTCGCAGTTACATCAGCTCTGTGAATGCGGCCCTTACGTATAAAAAAAAAATGTAGTCACATGCCAAAATACATGGTGCTTTTTTTCGTCTCCTTACTTACACAAATTCATCATCTTTCACTTTAAATATATTTAAGAGAATGTCTGCACCTGATCAAATCTTTTGCCTTCTTAGGCCTCGGACATGGTGACAACAAGAGTGCTGAGCAGCGCTGACGCTCATGCTCTCCTGCTCAAGCAGGAGCTTTTTCGTGTCCCTGCATGAGCGTCAGCGAGCGCGCTTGTGTGCTGGGTGGGAGGCAGGCGGGGCTGGAGGCAGAGCTAGCGCGCCACGTCACCGACTGCCATTGGCGGTCACGTGACCGGCCCTGCGCTTCCCTAAGCGGGAAAAATTAAATTGGGCTGTCGGCTGAAATTCCACACGTCTCCGCACGCCTGCGGAAGCGCCGTCTAAAGCCGTGCTGATAGGGATGACGATTTCCCTCAGCGCAGCTCAGCACGGTCTTTTTGACCATGGCCCTGGCCTAAAGCAGCAATTAAAAACAATCAACATTGTCTTTGTCCAAATAATCGTTAAAAGAAAAAATAAATAAAACGTTGGCTGCAATGGAGCCTGGGCTTGCCTTAGTTACCCACGCAGTCTGGAGTTAGTCTCTCAACATTTCTAGACAACTGGTTCCAGTGGCAGGAAAGTGCTGGTAAACCAATCAGGGCGACCAATGACAAGCCAGCAGGACACTCACCCGTTGTGGGCCTAGTGACACCTTGACTATTGCAGCACTAATGAAAGTTCATTGGGAACCTTCGAAATGAGAATATTCCGAAGGGAGATTTATATTGAAAGGTTTGTAGGGTTTTGTTTTTTTAATGATGAATACAAAACAAAAACGCGTCATGGTCAGTCTTTGGCTGCGGGTTTGAAAGAAACCATTTTTAAATGTTGATAGAATTACAAACTAGCTTTGAGAAAATGAACCAAGAATACAACCACAGCTCAATTCCATGCTCATTGTGTAGCCAACAGCTTCTCAATGCTGCCATCTTTAAAATACCCACCAAGCTTTTTATTACAGGGGAATAAAAAAGGTTAAAAGCATCCAATGTCAGAATCCAGGACAAAAGATCAATGTATCAAAGTAGTTAATAAAAGTTCTGCACAAAAACAATTATAATCCCCAAGAAAATATGATGGCATAAGCAAGCAAACTGTAAATGGTGTGTCAGCAAATAGAGCGAGAACAAGTTTGTGTGGATAAGCTCCAGGATCCAGGTATCGGGACGTTAGACTGATCTACAGACACAGGCTGAGAGATTCACCAAAGAAATTACATGAGACAATTTTCTTCACAAAATGTCTTTAAAATGTATTCAGTTCAGCACAAAAAGGAAAAGAAACTCTGCTGTAACTTAAACTAAGCGGGAACCAACTATCACACACTATCGAATTGTACGATGTACTGAGGGCAGATTAATGAAGCGCCAGTAAGGGTTAGAGCAGGGATGCTCAACGCCAGTCCTCAAGCCCCCCTAACAGCTCAGGTTTTAAGGATATCCCTGCTTCTGCACAGGTGGCTCAATCAGTCCCTGCTTCAGCACAGATCGCTCAGTCCCTGCTTCAGCACAGGTCACTCAGTGGCTCAGTCTTCGACTAAGCCACCTGTGCTGAAGCAGGATATCCTGAAAACCTGACCTTTTAGGGGGGGCTTGAGGACTGGAGTTGCGCATCCCTGGGTTAGAGCACCCAATCCAGAAAATCTGCGCCTATGTTTCATGTCACGGAGATATAACTCATTATAGGAAGATAGATCTCATGAGCGTAAGTCAAGTTACATTCTCCTTGATGGTTCAAGGATGCAGGTGCATACATACATACATACATACATACATACATACATATTTACTCCAAATGAAACAACTGGGTACTGAAACACTAACGAGGAGTGCTTATTACCTATTCCTGATGAAGGACACCCTTTGAACTGCAATCTTGGGCACGTCCTGAATCCTTGCACTATTTACAACTTTATACAACAAAAAGCCCCAGTGCATGACAAAAAAAAATTATAGTTAAATAGTTACCAGTGTATCTGCTTATAAACAAGGATCATTTCGTTTTGACACAAATATATATGATGTGGTATGTTTGGGTTCTGAGTTTACAGGGGCTGTGTGTGTTTGTACATTTCAATTGAGGTTAGCGACCCCTCCTCCCTGGTTTAAACTCACCCATCCCACCTTTTAAATGGCAGTTCTATTAGCACAGCTCTCCCTCCATTAGAGAGGTTATGGGAGCTTTATGCAGGTGCAGCAGTTTTACAGATGGGTATTACCATAACATGGCTGCAGGCTTCAAATACTTTGGCCAAAGAATTGAACTAAATGACCCTGGTTTATGAGAAGATAAACTGATAAGTATTTAACTATATAATTTGTCAGGTTGGCTGTAGCACTGGGGCTTTTTGTCTTTTGTTCTATACATGAGGTCAGAGCTTACATGGGCTGTGTACCTTAATTCAATGGTAAAATTGTAAGTAAACGCAAAGTAATTTAATTGGGTGCAAATTTACACATTACGCTTGATCAAAAGTCATAATTTAAAAACAGATTAGTGACTTAATAACCACACCCACATAAAAACCAATCCAACATTTGCCTTAACTTCTTATATTACAACAGTTAGCACACAATGCAGTATTACTGCTGATGGGTTCCTTTTTGTTTCATGTAAAAATAATAGGCCTTGTTACTTCCATGAAGGATGAATTGTAAAAGCTTACTGTAATAAATATATTTACATGCATTTTACAGGTGCTTCTGAGAAGTCATTGCGGGACATGTACCAATGTTAAAGATTCAGATTTTTTTTTTAAATGTAATAAATTGAGCTTTTTTTTTTTTTTAATAAAAAAGCAGAAAAACGTCAAAAAGAAAGAATTGCATTGCTGTCAGGAAATACAGTTATGACTAACACAGTAATAGATACAGGACAGTCAATAGTCAGATACAGCCAGGTATAATATAATGCAAAGACGACTTACATTTCTAACCGATGGTATACAAGGAACGAGGTATGGACTGAAAATAAAAATATATCTGATAAACTTTTTAAAAAAATCCGACAGGAGTATTTCATCTTCATATGCCACTTCAAATATTTGATTATATATACACACAGATTAAAAAGTATGTTGGACAAATAATACTGTGTAAAAGATTTTTTTTTTTTTCCTTTAAAAAATAAAGCTGGCACAGCCACAATGATATGCAGAGACTGATAGGCAAATATCTGGCTAGAGACCAGCATGAATTTGCATGTGATATTTGAATTCTTCTATTTCCAGGAAGGTCTTGCCACACATTGCACAAGCGTAGCCCTTCTCCTTGTTGTGAGTGCGCCGGACATGGCTGTCATGAGCCGCATGTGAAGCGAAGGCTTTGCCACAGTGTTTGCATTTGAAGGGCTTCTCACCCGAGTGCTGTCGGATGTGTGTGCGGAGGATGCTGGATGCTGTAAATGCCTAGGGAAAAAAATAACAATACGTGAATAGCCGCATATGGCTTCCCTCAGTGATCATGTAATAAAAAAGTCTCCCAAACTAGATGATGGTGAAACTAAAGACAAATGAGGTTGTGCCTACAACATTACACTGGGATAAAGAAATAGACCACATTAAACTAAAAAGGGAAAAAAATGGAAACTGTTGCAAATTCCCTATTGCAAAGTAGGGGGTAGGAAGTGCCTCGGAATGCGTCAGGGGAAGCAATCCAGGCGACTTGTTCCCATTCTGTTTCATTTACCGTAGGCAGACTACGACACTAATATTGAAGTGTGTAGTGTAAACACAATCACTCACTTGGGGGACATGTCAAAGCTCTGATCACATCACATGATTGCAAGAAACTGAGCTATTTTGCGGAAAGTAAATGTGGTCGTTTGGTTTTGGTGGACAGACAAAATGGGGACAGAGAAATATTTATTATTGAGCTAGGCAAAGTGAAGGTACGGCTTTCAAACTCCAAAGCTGCATATGCAAATCACGATTTCAGTTAAAAATTCTAAAAAAAAAAAAAAACCAGAGTGGTCCATTTCATCTCCTCCAAAAAACGTGACCAAGTGCTATCAAATATATACATAATCATTTGAGAATTTTCCGGAATTTAAAAAAAAAAAGAAAACATTCTGCTATGGCAAATCGAAAATTAAACTAAAATGTTCTCAATATTTCGCATTGATATCCCGTTTTGAATAATCGCAGCCCATCCAGTTTCTAAAATAGTCTTTCTATAAACATTTTTTTTAAAAATGCACCCATTTGTAATATTGGGAGATAATATATTTTTGAAGGACATTGTCAGATGTATTGGTTTATTTTGGATAATTATAAAGAGCAGCAAAAACAACCTTCACCTCGTTATGTACATTTTTTTTTTTTTTTTTTTTAAGAACATAATACAAAATTGCCAGTTTGCCATCTACAGCTGAAGATTATTTTTTTTCCCTAATTCATGAAACATCCGTATGATTAAGAAGATAAAATCCCTCCCTTTTATCAAATCTCCCCCAGATAAATTCTGAAACAATTAGATTGTAAGCTCTTCAGGAGCAGGGTCTCCTTTTCCTAAATGTTACCTTTATGTCTGAAGCACTTCTTCCCATGATGTATTATTTGTTATTTATATGATTGTCATGTGTATTACTGCTGTAAAGCGCTATGTACATTAATGGCACTATACAAATAAAGACATACATACATACATACATACATACATACATACATACATACATACATACATACATACATACATACATACATACATACATAGCGCTCTTCGAATTTCCATTAAAATAAAGTCAACAAAAATTGTTTCAAAAAATAAAAAGCGCTCCCAACTTTTCACAAGAAAAAGTGTATTTAGCTGTAATTTTTATAGCAACATTTTTTCCCACACAGCTCTAACAGTATATAATAGTATATTCTCTTACAGAGCATGTGGTGGTAAAAGGCCTCCTCTAAAAAATGTACTGCTCTAAAGTAAGGCAATGGAGCACAACCCAGTGCTGAACAGTTGGGCAGTGTCCAGTATCCAACAGGGTCATATTTCAACAGTAGCCTCCACTTTCAATCACCATCTTGATTCATCCCAATTATCCATCTCTCTTATTCCACCGAGTTCTCCACTTAATGCTATTACTATGTGAAGGTTCAACAGAAACTATTTAAACAAAATTGCAAGCCAACTTCTCTATGCCAGAATCCCAGTCCAACAACATTAATAAATTCATTTTTATTAATAAATAAAATTAGACTCGTCTGTTGTAGGGATTTGAAAACCCTTTTTTAATTTTTATTTTATTTTTTTAAACACCAGTTACCCAATGAGAGGTAATATTGTTAACCATTGTTTGTGGTTTCACGAGATAGATTGTTCTACTTCTAGAAAAGGCTAAGAAATATAGGCCCAACATGAGTCATGGGGAGGACTCGAAGATTTACTGTATAGATGTTTTCATAAAGTTACCATGAAGATCATCTTATTTCAGCTCACGTGGCGTAATATACAATAAAATGGCCTCACTTGTCAGATTATTATTTTTTTGCTTGAAATGAGATTTCCTTGAGTCCACATCATCCTCAATATTATACAAGCTGAGTGTGCTCTGCCTTTTAGTGGAGGGGCAAAAAGGGACATTTACCACTTTTTTTTTTACTCACATTAACTCGGTCAGGTATCAGTGTAAATTATTGTAGTGTGTAATGACAGAGAAAAGGAATAGGTGAAATATTCCAGTGAAGTTTGGCAGATGAAACCCATGTTAGTGCATAGATGTGCAATTAAGTTAGACATTTTCTGAAAATGATGAGCACATTAACAATTCAGACAATATACACTCCAAGTGAGTCCATCTTCACTTACCTTGTTACAGTAGACACACTTATAAGGCCTCTCCCCAGAGTGAACCCTCATGTGCTTGTTTAGACTGGAAGACTGAGAGAAACTCTTCCCACACACAGTGCACTGTAAACAAGGGTACAAAAGTCAGTTACTAGCAAGGAACATCTTTAACGCTTGTACTTTATTGCACAAGGAAAATAACCATAGAATACATGATGTTCTTAAAATACCAGGGAATGGTTTCAATTAATCTACATTTCTTTGCTCTAGTGAGAAGCATTAATATAGCATTGTATATGAAGCACTGTTCATACTAGAACATTATGAGTGCATGAAGGCGGCACTGGCAATATTCTCATTAGAAACAACCTGTATACATGAACATCTCAATTCTAAAATACAATATTCAAGTGTGTTTAATTAACCAAAGAAAGCGGCATGAGAAACTTATTTTTTTTTTTTTAAATATTCACTTTTTTAGAGCAAGAAAAAGTATAATTAATTCATTGGTTATTCAAATGATGTGCCCCTGTCCAATATTCAAACAGAGATAGATAAGATAGAAATAATGGAAGCAGGCACTCCAGGACTTGGAAAAATAAAAAATGTTTATTGCAAAACTAATGAACAGGAGTTTCTCTCAATATATATATATATATATATATATATATATATATATATATATATATATATATATATATATATATATATATATATATATATATATATATATATATATATATATATATATATATATATATATATATATATATATATATATATATTATTTTTTTTTTTTTTTATTTATTGGCGGGTTGATTTTTATTATTTTTAAAGTAATGCTGCAAATACCAGATTAAACACTCACAAATCAAAAAAGGGAAAAGGAGGGACAAGATTTCCCCCTGTATGTGGGCTTCTCTGGGTCTCTTACTAAACCATCATTCTTGTCTCGGGAAGAATTGATCTACAGTCTACAATGTTTACTTTAACTTCTGCTTTTTCTTGGTTTGGCGTATGGCAGCCATGATTTTCTATTGATCTTGAACACATCTCTAATATTAAAACACAATGCATTAGTTCTTAATCTTTGGAGAACACTCAAGAAAATTATCTTGGCCAACTCAACTGTTAAATAATGTAATCACGCTCGTGAAATTGAAGTAGGAGTCAGACTTGGATCTATTTCAGTTTACAATTATATCAAATCTAAAAAAAAAAAAACATCTCAAAATCAGAAAAATACAACAATAATCTATGAAGTATCCCCTTCACTTCCCTTCAAAAAACAAAACCATGAAAAAAAAAAGTACTTCTAAACAACATAAAACCAAAATTAGCAAGTGTATAAGCTGTTTAATAAAGATAGATAAGCATACTAAAGATATTCTAAAGCATGTACAGTGTTTCCTTAAATGCTTTGTACAGCACCACAGATTCCATATTAAAAAGAAAATGTTTGGATTACATGCATCATGAAGTATATGATGCATAACACTACATAGCACTGAATACAGTGAATCCTCATTGTTACATGAACACGTGCTGTATTGCTCTGAAAGATGTTGCGGTCCCTTCCAGCAGTGACTGACAGGGATTTAAAAGAAGTGATGTGGACACTGAAGCCTCGAAGATTAATTTGGACTCCTGTATGTAGAATTGTAAGGGGAGCCTCGCAGTGAGGAGAGTCCATGATTGCTCTTATTGTTACATACAGTACAAGAAGGACTTCCATACCAAACCTTGCTGTTTCCCTGTGCCCTAATGTCTCCACCTGGGGACATAGTAGAGAGATGGGATAGAGGGGTACACTATAGGAGGAGGGGGGGGGAGAGAAAGAGAGACAACCAATGTTCTAAGAGTTTATATTTAAAAGCCTCTGTTCAAAAGTACCACATATTACATATATTTGAAAAAAAAAATACAAATTAAGCGTGTGGTTAAGGGTGGAGATGCAGACCCCCTCACTCTCGTAAAATAAAGACCCCCCAAAAATCTGAAACAGTTTTAGAAAAATGTATTTTGCATTTGGTGATAAATGCTGAATATTGAAAAGGCAAATGGTTCTAGGCTCTGATTAATAGAAATACCAAAGTAAAATTATTATGGGTGAAAGTATGAACCTTTGCACGCAACCGCATATACAGACTACCAGTGGTGTAACTCACACGTATGTGCAATAGATGTGATGGTTTACTGATCCCAATGCATGAAAGATGAAGACCAAGACCCGGGCAGGACTCCTTACCTTGTGAGGTCTGTGCTTCTCGTGCACATGCAGGATGTGAATACGCAGTCTGTCCCTCTTTTCAAACGATCTGTTGCAAAGATGACAGGGGAATTTTCTGTCTCCTTGATCTACACATCGCGTGTATTTCAGATGCTTATCTCTGTAATATTTGTAGGCAAACACTTTCCCACATCTCTCACATTTGTAACCTTCTTCAGATTCTAAAAAAAAAAAAAACATAAAAAAAAACGCCAGAAAATGAACAATAGATTTGCATCTAGTTTTTATTATTATTATTATTATTATTATTATTATTATTAATAATAATAAAATCACTGGTAAGTGCTCAGATGACACCAAACGAAATTAAGAGTAAAGAAGATATATATGCATCGAAAATGTAGAATTCAAAACGTGTCAACTAATAATAAAATATTTTTTCTTTGACATCCCTAGAATTATTATCCTCAAGGTCATGTCTATATACTGTGATTATTTAATGAAATAACGACAAAAAAAATAACTTTAAAATTGATTCAAACGAGGTTATTTAAGCTATACAACGAAGTCTCCATTAGCCTAAAAAATTATTTCAATTAAAATAATTTAAAATAAAAAACAAAAAAAAAAGTGTGGAAATGAATCCTGCATGAACAGTTGAACGGAATATAAAAAATTACAATATAAAACGGATCAGTGTCTGTTTACATATTATACTAACATATGAAAATCGTAGTCACACATGAATCGATAGGATTTGTTTTGTTAACCAGCTAATAGCAAATATTGAACACATCTTATATTATATGTAAATACTGAACCGTATGCATACATGTATATTAGCAATATTATGCTAGAATCCTGATTTTCAGGATTGAAAGAATTACATTTTCCTTTTTTTTTTATAGATCAGTGTGTATTTATAGAGGAGCATGAATTTACATTTATTTGTACGGAATTGCATTCCTGAATTTTCTTGATCATAAGAAAGCGGAAATTAAATTCACTTGGATGAGATTAACATTTTTAGAAAATAATGTATATTTCAGATATGGAGTATACAGGTTTAGAAACATTTGGAAAATATGACAAATCACTATGTACATATGTTTTGCAAAACAATTACAATTAAGTCCAGATAATTACAGACTCACGTTGGATCAACATGGTACATGAAATAAAATGTAGTTTATCTGGTATACTTTAATATTGTGGCATATGAGATTCATTACTTGGACAACGCATCATTTATTTTATGTGGTGTAATTTTCTCCTAGATTATTAATACACATGTTCCGAATTGTGTGTGCACTATTTCCAAAACGAAATAACTTGCCATGCTTTTAATATGATTATTTTTACTTGCAAAACAAGACATATAAATGACTTAGATCAGAATGCAAACAACACTCAGTATATACAGTATATATACCTTCTGTGGGCTGAAAGGGGGATTTCCCATCATTCATTCCTTTCAAACTGACTGGGATCCCAAGGAATTGTAAGTAGCAGTCACCATACCACACCAACAGCTCCTGCTTAGGTAAGATCTCCTTGCAGCTCTCATAAAAGATCTGGCCTTCACACTGAAGGGCTATCAGGTTCTGCTCCTCGGGAAATCTGGCGCAGTTCACCATTGCCATCCAGTTTCCTGAAGTCCCTTTGCCATCTATAAAGTGACTTAACCTGCCATCCTCAAAAATCTGGGAACCAGAACAGGGGGGAGTTATTTGGGGGACAACATTCCGTAAGGTAATGAAAGCAAATGTACATTACCAGATTTATCTGTTGTAACAATTTACAATAGCTGTTGGAAAGTTATTTATATTTCCTGCATGTTATGTTAAGTCTTCTACAAAAGACCAAAAATGATGCCTACAAACGCATGTATCAGTGGACAGACGTTATTTGTATGGTCCAGAGAAAATGAGTTTGCACAAGACATAGCATTTAAATGTTAATATTATATTGTAGTTTTGCTAGGTTAAGAAATGTAAATAATAGAACATTTAAGCACAAAAGGTTGATGGTGTAAGATCTAACAATAAGGGGGAATAGTAAGGGTCTCAAGATATTTCACACAATACAACTGTTTGAGTAAAAAAAATTGCTGCTTTGATTGGAAAACGCACATTTTTGAATGGTAAAAAAAATACACAAACAAACAAGCTGCATGTAATTAAAACGAAGCATTTACTTACTTCCCACATTAAAGAGTTGTCGTCGTATGTTTTTATTTCACTTGTGTTAACAATTTTTCCTTGAAATGGCCCGAGCCTGACACCTTTAGGAATAAGATTTGTAGAGAAGACTCCTGCTTTGGATACGTCTCCATATGTGGTTTTCATCACTGATAAACCTGAAAAACAACGTCAGAGAATTGTTCATGAATTACAACAAATCGCTATCTAGGTTTGATCATGTGTGTATTATTAAAAGGAAATGATATCGAAAATAATAATAATAATAATAATAATATGTACCTTCTGGTAACTGTAGTGTGTCTCTGTCCAGCATCTGGGAATCCATTCCTGAAATATATTGAGTTTTTTTTATGAGCCCATTTGACTTTATATTTTATATCACCATTCATTTTTCACACATTGATGCAATAATACAGATCCTGGTAAAACCATAGACAATGTAACCTAGTAATGAGGACTCCCTGTGTTTTTTTTTTAATTCTAGGAACCATACAAAAGAAGAGGGATCCAGTTGACCTTTAACCGGTCTTAACCATGTTAGTGTTGGAGTGGATGAGCAGGCGTTGCTGATCCATTCATGTACAGAACAGGTCTATTTAGTGTTCTAGTGTGAGGGATCTTACATATAATGGAACTGAAGGTACCTGTAGACGTGGAAGGGATCCGTAGACCAGATAAGGCATGGGTGGCTGTGTGGTGGGAGCGCCTGGCACTGGCTCCATGGGTATAGCCATACAGCACTGTGTGGAGGTCTTCTTCTGTGAACTGATATGTGCGGGGAGGCTCCAGGTCAAGACTCGGTACGCTCATAGATGCAACTTTGCATTTCTTTGGAGAGATGGATGACTTTCGAGCGCCCGGGCTACTGGAATTGGATGCAGGTGCCAGGGGACGTCCAGGGTTCATCTTGATGGGAGATTCCTCTTGTTTTGTATAGGTACCAGGTTGCTGTAGTTTATTAAAGAAGGGGTAAGGCGAGGTGACTGGGTTGAAAAGCGACTCGGTCATGATCGAGTTATGATTTAAAAATGAAGGGAAGTCATTGAAGTTGAAAGGTCCCAAAGGAGAAGAATTGGAGACCAGTCTTCCAAGAGATTTCAGAGGGTTAAATAGATCATGAGAATTGGCCAGAATGTCCAGATACTGATTTTGGGGCATAATGGCTGGGAAATAAGAGGCTATTCTGGAAGGGCTTATCCGGAGGGGATCAGCAGAGAAGCTCTTTTCCTTTGGGCCAGGATCACTTGTTATAGACAAAGCCATAGTGCTGAGATTTATAGGCAAAGATGATTAATGGGTCAAGTCAATGCAAACTAGCTAGCACCAGCCGAGGAAACGCCAGCCACAAGCCTGCAAGAAACGGAAAATACACCGGATGTTAGCACAGGCAACACAGCCTTTCAGCAGAGAAATACCAGTGTGTGTACACGAAAATATTATTTCACATCCCATAAATATATTTCCGTCTGTACAGGCTGTAATGGCCAATTTATAAAATATACAACAATTCATTTATACCACGTGAGTGTATTTTCTGGACTGCTAGAAAATATTGCACGTGTAGATACATGTATTATCTTTACCAATTAGCTAACCCATGTAATAGAGTACAAAAAAAACATTCTTTCACATGTTTTGAATGTAACGATGTTCTAGATTAAACTCGGTTGCTTTTAAGATATTGTGAATCTAGGTTCTTTTTCCCCCTGTGAAATCACTGGAGAAAACGAAATGTAAAAATAAAAACACAATTTAACAAGAATAACAGTGCTCAATAAACACAATGGAGTTTATTCATTAAACTAGAAAGAGAAATCCTCAAGTCTTAGCAAACAGAAAACATTCTTTCCAATATAAAAAGGAGATATATTTATATTTTTTTAATTACGTCCTTGAAAAAGGTTTGAAAACCTGACAAAATAATTTCTAAAGATTGTGACATTTCGTGCCAGCAATCTGTGAATTTACCAAAACAAGTGTGCCCTGAAATAACGCCCTTAAGTGTAAAAATAAAAAATAAAACACGCACATTAAATAACCACCCCATATAATAAAGCAGGATACTAAGATTTGCTACAGGTTTACTGGGTATTCTTGGAGATAAATGCCCGCTCAATAAGAAAATTGTTATTATTATATATTAAAAGCGTAAGTTAATAAAAGGTTCTTTTATTCATCCGTGAAATAGCAGGATATTTAGTCAAATGTAACAATACAAGCGCCCTGTTATCCTTATGACCACGTATAGGGTTATGGCTCCTATAACGAAATCCCTTTTGACTTTGTCACATCCCGAATCAACCTCTAAGAATGACATAATAATGTGGTCCTGCCTAGGATGTGGGTTAGGACAGGGGTGCTGAACTCCAGTTCCGCACCCCCCAAACAGCGCAGGTCCAACCCCCCTCCCAAACAGCGCAGGTCCTCCCCCCCTCCCAAACAGCGCAGGTCCTCCCCCCCTCCCAAACAGCGCAGGTCCCCCTCCCCCTCCCAAACAGCGCAGGTTGGGATTTCCTGAAAACCTGGCCTGTTTTGAGGGCTGAAGTTGAGCACCCATGGGTTAGGTTATATCCATCAATGTAATGATAGGACACAGAAGGGGGTGAGTAATTACAGGGATCGCTGACCCATAACTGGTCATTTCCTGACTTTTCACCCCAAATCTTCTGTTAATGCAGGTTTTCTAATGGATTATTGATTATTGCCCCCATCAGCGCCCTGATTATTATCGCTATTGTTCTGTCATTAACTTCGTTTTGATTTTTTGCAATAATCAGTTACATCAAAGCGAATTCTTCACAAGAGGTAACGGAGAACTGAAATACACATTTCGTTTCTTTGAAGCAAAAGCAACGGATTTGTGAAAGAAATGCAACAACTATTTGAATCTTAATGGCAGCAGACAATATAGAAATACATAATATATTATTATAAATGCACCAACAAACAGGATATATGGCATTTGCACGACTGTCACAGGGCTTTAAATATTGATATTTCACGTTTTTTTATGTGCCTAAAATAGTGGTGGAAAATAATAATAAATTATATATATATATACACACATACATACATATCAAATGGAGGGTTTTTGTCACTTTTTTTACCACCATAACGTACGTGTGTGTGTATATATATGTGTATATCCACACATATATATATATATATATATATATTACACACACACAATATAGTTTTACTTCTTTGTTAAAAATGTAAATTAACTTCATCCACAATACTACAGGTAAATCGCAGGATTACACTGCTAATTGCGAGACAAAAAACTATAATGAATAGAATGACTTCAACCTGTTTTAGAAGTAAATGAGCTCCTGCCATTCACAGCTTCACACCTCAATCACACTGAATTGCAAAGGTTTCCTCCCTCGATTAGTTTAAGGTGGTGTTTTGCAAGTCTTATCTCCCTGTAACTACCCTCTATTGAAAGAGCACTTTGCTGGTGTATTTCTATATCAAGCAATTAAGCCATTGCCCACACACAGAAAAACCAAAGCCTGGGGCACAGACATTGGAAGATTCGTGCAACGACCCAAACAAAAGGGGGCAGAAAACAAGGCGACAGACCAAGTATTTAGCAAATGTGGGGACTGATACAGGCTGAATCTTTAACCTATTCAGCGGAATGCAGCGCATTGTCAAGATGGGTCATAGGATCCTGGAAGTTACTAAGGGTTTAAGAAGAAAATTAAAAAAAGGTACTAATCAGAAACCTTCATACTTGCTATTAATAAGGCTATAGACAAGTCTTTGTACTGCTCAAAATCAGCACCGGGTAGTAAAATAAATACAAATATATTGTATAGACTGATGTTCTTTGGATGTAGGGGTTTTATTTTGGGGCTTTATTTTGTGTACCAGGATTACCTTTAACACCTACACAAATTGACAATAAGGGACACAGCAGGGTGATTATTACAGCCTACACGGAATGAGATCAGATATAAAAGCCCATCATTCCCGACCGCATAAGTATTTGTTATGGGTACTAGAATAGAGCAAAGAAAAGGGGGACGAGATAATACACTATATACCGATCCCAGTGATAAATGTGAAGAGCAACAGCTGATAAGGTTAATATCACATGAATCCCGTGATGTAGTTTACATTTAAAAAATAAAGTTGCTCGACAGGAACAGAGCACATATTTTGGGGGGGGGCACCCAATATATCAGGCAGGCCATTATTATGGGGAATTGGTAATGGATGAGAGTGGGGTTGATCTGGTGATGGGATACAGTGGTAACTATGGGGTTTGACGTGTTGAATGGGGGGCTGCATAAAATCCCGTGCCTGATAATGGGGACACGTGTAATATATATTACACACATACCATTAAATACCCAAATTAATTGCACATGTAGGAGATTTAAAATATAATATTATAAACTAGTTCACAAGTTCTATAGATCATTTTTTTTTTCAGAATAAAGCCAAGAGCATTTATATATAATGCAATACAAAAAAATATGTGGAGGAGCGCAAGTTAACCAATCACACAGTCTCTGCTTAAAATAACCTTTTTTTAATGATCAATAAACAATCCTCACAATTGTTAAAGAGGAAGCAGCTTAAATCTCCATGAATCTGATATAATGGCAGAGATCAATGGGAGCCAATAACTGAAACAAAACGGGGTCGTGACACACAAATGAAAGAACATGGGGTCAGTGAAAGAGGTCACAAATAATGAACACATCTCTCCAGATTAAGAAAGCATTGAGTCCCCCCCGCCTGTCCTATGTATGGCCTTTTGATATTCTGTTAGGACTGCGATGCTTGTGGCTAAAACACAAATAAATGTGAAAATTCACACTTCTAACTGTGCAACAATAGTGTTGGCAGGAAAAATACTGCCAGCATTACAGTTTAAGGGGGGGGGGACACTTTCAAATAAATGCATCAATAGGAATGAGATCCATTTCATACTTACTGATTTTTGTCAAATCCTTTCTGGAGGTCAAAAGCGTGGATACGCCAAATTCCTAATTCCAGTGCTGGTGTCATTCCCTGTCTAATGTGATCTGATTTCTCCTAGTGTTGGGCTGTTATTGTCCATCTCCTGCTATTGGAGCTGTGATGATGTTTTAATCAATGGTGTTGCTGAGTGTGGGGTCTGCCTGTGTTTGAGAGCAATTGAAGGCAGATGGCGTTAAAAGGAAACTCGGAGAGGGGGGAACTATAGGCTGCCCTGAAAACCTTCATCTGCCCCCTCCCTCCCTCCTCTCTTACAGCAGCTATTGGCCACAGATCAGCTCATCTCCTCAGCTCACTTGGGACATCACTTACTTTCAGGCATTATTACTTAAAACTACCTGCATGCATCGCAGATATGTATACTGGAGATATATTCAGTATATACACACTGGAAGACTCGGTCTTCTTGTAAATTATATTTGTAATCAAGACAACTATTGAAACTTTAACATGAACATTTCATTTCCCCCCCCACCGGTTTCACACTTTCCTTAATTTATTTTGGGAAGATCCTAAAACAGAAAATATATTGATTACCTCACTGATTAGTTTAATGAAGAACACAATTCAAAATCATTAATCAATAGTGACAAGTTATAAGGGCACATTTTAGATACAGCGTATTATTGCTTTATTTTAACTTTTTTAGTAGTGTCACATAGCTTTAGACCATGTCTATTAAATAAATATGCATTAGTTTAAGACATCCCTGGCTGGCTTTAATAAAATCGATGTGTTTGTGTTTTCTCCAATATGGATGATGCCCACTTAACTAAATCAGAAAATGTTAAAACATTCAGACACTTCCAAGTACTTCTAAGTATTAGAAACGCAGGGAGTTCTGGAGTCGGGATTAACACAGATATGTTGTTCTGTACATAACCATTATATGAATGAGGAGTAGGTATAGCCATCTAGATAATACATGTTAATCGAATAACGACATTAAAGTTAATTGTACTAGCATTATTTACTGTTAAAGTCACAGGCTTTCTGTGCTATTGCTCTGAGAATACGTATTTAAAAAAGGGTTAAATAAAACGGATTCAAATCACTTATCCCACTTTACTATTTGACACGACTTGGATTTCTAATTTCCTGTATACACACACATGTATTTGTGGGGTTCAATGTAAAACACGTAGCATAAAGTTATTCATTTTATTTATTTATTTTTTTAAACAACCCTGCTGGGGTTTATTTACTTAATTTATTATTTAACCTTTATTAAATAGATTGGTGTAATCTGAGCGGATTTTACTGGCTGTGTAAAAGTACCGCGCAGTAAGTGATACAACAGAATTGCATATTTATATGATTTCACTTATTTTGAAAACACATTTTTTTTTACCCCTAGTGTTCAATGAAATATGTACTGTCTAATACAAAAGACACATGCCATTTCTCCCTGGCACTGTTACAAAGATGTTATTACCAGTCTCATCCCATAAAGATGTATGCAGGGGGGGGGGGGGGGGCTGTGTATCCAGGTCTCAGCATTGCAACCCCTCCCAGATCATTGCTAGTTTCTGCACCCTTTCACTGCTGGTCGCGTTTAACCTACATTTGGCAGACCCTTAAACTGCTGATAACTACACAACACCCCACCCCTGTGCTGATCACTATGCTGGCAGCAGCGGCAATGTTTTTAAAAGGTTTCTGTGACCGATTTTATACAACATCTGCAACAAGTATCACTTCGTTTTTGTTTTTTAAATTATCTGGAATATATATATTTATAGTTGAGGACCGCACACACATTAATAGCTAAACGTTTCAGGGCCGAAACGTTGAGTTTATTAAATTCCCCTTTGCTGCAGATTGGAGTGACTGCCTTTCGTTGGATGTGTGTGTACTAAGGTACTTTGTGGACGGTATGCACCCACTTTACATTAACTGGGATATATATTTCTTGCTTGACATTATTTAGGGCACTCACTAATGATACCTCTGTATACAGAAATCTAAGTGTGTAGATTTAGCTAGCTCTTCATTACAAGTGGCCCTAACCACACAATGTGTTATCTGTGTGTGTGGGGGTGACCGCTGTAGATGAGTTACCCACCCTGCCTGCATTATTAACCCTTGCACAGAACATCCCTCCGGCAGCTTGATTTGCACCTGACCTGTAGCAATCGCGATGAGGACAAGCTAAACGCGATTACTATAAAAAACCATCAATATGACCAATGGATCACATGATCAGTCATTAGATCCCTAAGTATCACATATAAACAGACAGGCAACAAAAAGCTGCTTTTTTTTAGCAAATAAAAAGTCCTTGTAAAACTGTGACTAAAAATCACAATTATTTCCCTTTGATACATCTGATGATCAAAGAAACGTTGATAATAAACTCTGTAACTTTCTAAATCCATACTTCTGTTTAAAGAGGCAGTCCAAGCATCTAAAAGAAAGAAAGAAAAATCTTATTTTAATATATGCTGCCTTTGATTACCTTTATTGAAAACGAATTTCCTCAGCTGCTGAGCATCAGTTCTCCCATGAAAGATCATCAAAATCCTGCTTCACTAATGACTGCATTGCAGTTTCAAATCAATCTTTCAGTCAGTGTAACTCAGCAGCTACAATGTATTCTTATATTACTAAGGTAACATTATCTGTTGTTACAGTTTACAGCTCAAACTGCTGGGAATATTTGCCACAAATGATCACAAATACAAAAGTGATGCAAACATCTTGCACTGCTGGGGGCGCTAAAACCTGCAATAGAAATCAAAGGATGCTCAGTATGCTAAAAACGGCATTAAGATGTTAAAATAAAAAAGGTAGTAAGTATTATCTAATATTACAAAACTGATTTTTTTCTTTAAACACACGTAGGATGTTGCTTGAATTGCTCCTTTAATATTTAGACTAAGAATGACGGAGAATATGGGAATACAAGGTAACTCAAATGGTTCAAAGTGTTATATTTTGTATCTATCCCAATAAATAAATTATCCAAAACAACAGAAATCAGATGCCTCGAAACATCTCTGCCAGGAATGTTTGTTAAAGCAAACCATAAATACGCATTAAAACAACTTGGCAAGGTATCATGAGGATAATGCAGTCACTATAGAGGAATCTATTCTAAAGGGTAAAATAAATCCAATTAAATCACTTGGCATTTATCCCACTACACTATTTTTCTATATGCATTATATGCCATTCTAATTCCCTGAAAATGTTTGAGGGTATTTATTAGATTTCCCCTTCTATAAAACCCTGTAATATAAGCCTGAGGTTCAATCAAAGGGAAACAAAGTAAACCATGTCGATTTTAATTTCCCTAATATCATGCATTTATTTTAGTATTGTCACATTTTTACAGCCTGAAGTTTTTGATAAACAACCATATTGTGTAATGATAATTTGGTAAGAATAAACAAAGATTACACACTTGTACAGAACCCTTTGGCCTCTTCACAGCCATCCCGTCCTCCCAAGGCATTATGTGATCCATTGTAATCCTCTCGGATAATTCTTAGGACTCACAGATCCTTTTACATTGAGGCTCTTCAAACTCACTTTTCCTTGTTGTTTCATCCAGATTTCCTGTGATGCTTCTAATTTGCACAAATAATGTTTGTAATAAATGAGTTTCTCGAATCTGACTCCATGCAAAATAACTATTTGAACTTTTTTTTTTTAATTTTAACATCGTTGTGGTGTTTTTATATTCATAAAAGTCACAACATTCCTACAAATCCTTAACAGTCATAGGAAACAGCAAACAGTATTTTTTTTAATCCGACCAGGTCAAAGTCTTTTTTTCATTTATTGTGATCTAGTAATGGTTCATATTCTCGCCAGTGTCTGCCTCATTGTATAATAATCCCATTTTCCCACAAGTTTTCACTAAGTATTCTTTTTATAAAGTGAGAATTTAGCCTTTAATAAGTATAATATTGAAGCTGCATCTTAAGCATTTTTACTACGTTATAAAGTCATGAGAGAGAACAATAAGGCTGCGCTTATATTGCCGGTGATGCGACGTCGCGGCAAAACAAATGTATTGCTGCTGTCACGTGCGCTTATAGTAGAAGCAACGTGATGGCGCAACAGCTTGGTCGCGATCGCTGGAAGTCAAGTCAATTTGATTTTTCCAGCAACCGCAGTGTGACATCGCCGTCGCGTTGCTGTTGCCGGCACTATAAGCGCAGACTAAGGCTGCAGATATAGTAGGCACGCACGACGGAGCGCATGGGTGCGCCTGTCACGTGAGAAATCCGTGGCCTTTGGGATGGGGAGGTGTGACGGGGAGGTGTGGCAGAGGCATGACATCAAGAGCGGTTCAGCCAATGAGGGCGAACCAGCTTCAAGTGACCAGGGCGTCGCACGACCAAAACAAAATCTTTTGTCTCCTTAAAAATCGTCTGCGCTGTTGCGCTCTCTATGGCCTGCCTCATAGCGATACGGCCTTTTGTTCGTGCCGCACGGAGTATGGACGCAGCCTAAGAATTGCACAGTGAGCGTACAAAATCCAGTAAACGCACAATCACAGTATATAGAAATAGAGAAGGATGCAGATCACAGAAAGCACAATAGGTGAGTGCAAAAATAGAACACCATGCGCAACAAGTGACTGCTACACAAAACACAATGAATAAAGGGGGGGCAAGGAAAACAGTGCAGAGAAAATCAAGGGGGCCAAAGTTTTTTTGGGGGGGGATGAGCCCCTTCTTTTGACCAGTTCCCACAGACCAGGTGGGTCTGTGGTACTTCCCTTGAGACCCTCAAATAAAACCTCCCTAAAGAGCAATAAACAGATCTAAGATGGGTGTAGTCCCAATAGAGTAAACACAACTGTACAATATCAGGCCTGTGCAATAGCCCAAGACACCGATCAGCCCTACGTGCAACAAGGTATTATACAAAGCACCACAGCTAGCATGCAGACAAGCTGACAGAGTGCAAAGTAAATGTCCACCAAGGCATGAAAGCGGGGCAAGTAGGCGCCCAGAGAGCACAAACATTCCACAGGGGGTAATGTTACATGAACAGGCCCGAGCTCCCTACAACAAAAGACAAAAATTCCCAATGCTACATCTAATGTGACAAAATACATAGTTAAATACTTCAATGTTAGTATTCTCGTGAAGAAGGGTCATTTAGTTAAACCTTTTAGCCAAAGTGTTATAAGCCTGCAGCCACGTCACGGCATGACCAGTATGCAGGTCCTAACACTACCTGTGAAAAGGATATCAGTTGTTTGGAGGTTAGTGGCCCTCCTTCCTGGGTCTAAGCTCACCCCATCCCACTTTTTAAGTAGCAGGTTTTTCCATGTTCCTGTGCAGGACAGGTCTATTAAGGCCATTCTCCCTCCACAGCAGAGGTAAATGAGAATTTTCACAGATATTATTAGGACCTGCATACTGCTCATGCCATGAAGTGGCAGCAGCCTTATAACACTTTAGCCAAAGGGTTTAACTAAATGACAATTACTCATGAGAATACTAACATTGAAGTATTTAACTATGTATTTTGTCACATTGGATGTAGCATTGGGTATCTTTGTCTTTTGTTGTATACATTTAGCCACGCTCAGTACCACTCCTTTTGAAACCAGTATATACTGTATATATGATGTGGTGGTTTCTGGTGTTAGAGCTTGTTGGAATTGTGTGTTTAGTAGTTTACTTTGCACTACTTTTGCTTTGATACATAGTGGCCTATGGGGCAGATCTCCTGAGAGAGCAATGATTACACTTGCGAAACGCGTTGAGCCCAAGACGAATGCACCTCTCCAGCTACCTACCGAAACAAGCTCTGTGTCTCCTCTTCGGGATTCCGGAAGTGACATCACTCCGACATCACCAAGGTTACAGACGCCGGTGAAGCCAACTTCTCCAGGGAGGCGGGCTGCACGGAACGGGACGCTGCAGAGACCCGGAGATTGGCGGACACCGCGTGTGACGTGTGTATCCCGCTGGAGCCACAGACACGTTTTACATGCTGATTGAAAGAATCCTTTCTATTTCTTATCTATTGCTGTTTTATTGGCTCATACTTATTAAAAAGGTTGTACACTATTAGGGGCTTCTTATGTGCTCTTCTACTCCCCCTTTCTCTGGGGCAGATTTATTGACTGGAATGGGAGATTACCAGTGGTATGGTTGCTGAATCTGCTCCTGTGTATTTCCCTACAAAATATTACCTTTACTGTTGCATATCATGCTCCAATAAAGTGTATTCTTCCCTTTGTATTTCTACGTTGGTCATTTGCGATATTCGGGATCTATGGAGCGAGTTGCAGTCGATTAGGGCAGAGTTACACTTGCGTGTTAGCGCAGGTTTGGAAAGGTTATGGATGAAGAAATGTGCCGCTTGAGTGACTTTTTGTTAAGGTTTTCTGCGTGGTTATCCTCCAGAAGTGGGTTTTTTTTCCGCACGATCTAGCACAGCGATATGTATCAAACATTATTCCCAGTAATCCTTGTATTGTCATTTTTAAATATGTTTCTTCCAATGTCCTGTGCGCCAAATACTACCACAGTTTAAATACTCTTCATACATATGTAGCCTAGTGCCCCTGGCTATGGGTTTCCCGGCCCTGGCACGTAAGTCCTGGTAAGTGCAGGCAGTGTTAGGGTTTGTAGGGTTAAATCCTTCCTCGTGAGCCAGCATGAGAGTGGCAGCACACTACTAATTGTATCCGAATGTAGCCATAGCCAGGTGCAGGCTAGTGGCCGTTGAAAGCATCATGCTTGGGAGGAGGGGGGTGTTTATAGGTGTCAGCAGCCCTTAGACCTGCCCAGTTTTGGGGCAGAGTCACTAACCCCTCCCCCCAGGTATATAAAGTGTTTTCTTCCCAAATTATGAGAGATTACAGGATGTAGCCTGCTCCATAGTGAGCGGGGTGGTTCTACCTCACCCCGTGAGGGGGTGATGACTAGCCCCAAGGGCCTCAAGCCTTTGGGGGCCTGGTCAGGGACAGAGCGACCGCATGATGTGAGGGAAGGTGTTCATCTGTAGGGTGTGACGAAGTACCTCTCTTGCGTGGGAGATGGATTCTGCTGGCCTGCCAATAAATGGTACAACGTTCCCTGTCTGCTGTCTAATTTACTGGAAAGAGGTTCCTGTGGGGTCACTCTCTGCCCCTGGCAGATCCCTACAGGATGGAGGCGCTGCACCAGATGAGTCCCCTTGACTTCCCCATATCAACGTGGAACTTCAGGCTTTCTGACTTACAACAGGTGAGCCCATACAGCACCAAGGTACACCCGTATCTCCAGATCTCCCTCAAGGGGGGAGAGGGGAGGGAAGAGGGGTTACACATATATACTGACCGAATCACAAAAAGAAAATGCTAATTTCATTTAGACGCATGTAATATTGTGTGTTGTGCGCATCTGAAACAGCAGTCTAATTCTAGCACACAAATTATTAAAGGGGGCGTGTTTTATGCACATTCTGAGGCCCTCCCCCAGTATGTACGTATATCTTTATTTACATAGTGCCATCCATGTACATAACGCTTTACAGCAGTAATATACGTGACCTAATAGGAATAAGCACTGCATACATAAAAGTAGACACTAGGGAAAGCATTCCTTGCCCTGAAGAGCTTACAATCTATGTGGTAAGTAGGGAGAACTTACAGAGAAAGTAGGAGGGTTCTGTTAAGTGCATCTGCAAGGGTTCATGGTGAATGCATATGAGATGCATAGTATCAGCCAACAGAGCTACCCATATGCTTCATTAAAGAGGTGCGTTTTAAGATGGGCCTTAAAGGTGGAGAGAGTGGGTGCTAGTTGAATATTGAGGGTAAGGGCATTCCAAAGGTGTGGGGCAGTGAGTGAAAGGTTTTAGGTGCGAGAGAGCTTTAGATACAAAATGGTTAGACAAAAGACATCCTTGAGCAGAACGCAAGAGTCCGGCAGGTGTAGGAAGAAATTAGGGCAAATGTGTAAGGCGGGGCAGAAGAGTGTATAGCCTTAAGAGAGATGAGAGCGGTGACTATAAGAGGAGAATTTGAGGGAGGAGTCAAATGTGACACTTAGACAGTATGCTTGTGATACTGGGTGTATAATAGTGCTGCCAACAGTAATTCAGAAGGGGAAAGTAGTGCCAGGTTTTGGAGGAAGTATGAGCAGCTCTGTCTTTGACATGTTACGTTTGCGTCGGCGGAGGGTCATCCAGGATGATATAGCAGACTAAAAGGTAAATGTGTGTGTCATCAGCATAGAGGTGATATTTGAACGCTAAAGAAGTGATAAGGTCACCTAGAGTGTCTAAATAGAAAAGAGAATAGGTCCCAGAACAGACCCCTGGGGTATGCCCACAGAGGGATCGACAGAGTGAAAGGTGATGTTAATGAATGAGACACTGAAAGTACGATAGGAGAGGTGAGAGGAAATCCAGGATAGATCTCTATTATGGATACCAAGAGTATGGAGAATGTGAAGGAGAAGAGGGTGGTCCACAGCATCAATAACTGCAGATAGGTCGAGTAATATAAGCAAAGTGTAATTACCTTTGTCTTTGGCAGCATGGTGGTCATTACTTATTTTGGGGAGGGCTGTTTCAGTGGACTGAGCAGTGCAGAAACCAGATTGTAAAGGATCTAGGAGAGAATAGGAGGTAAAAAAGTTAAGCAAGCGAGGGAATACAAGGCATTTAAGGAGTTTAGAGGCAAAAGGCAAGAGGAAAACAGGGCGATAGATAGAGGCAGGTAGGGTCAAGCTTGCTGTTTTTGAGTAAAGATATAACTGTTGCATGCTTGAAAAAGGTGGGATAGGAACCAAGAGCTGGGGGAGGAGTTGAAAATGTGTAAGTGTATGGCAGTGATTTTCAACTTGAGTTTCGCGGGCACCTCTCAAGGGTTCCGCAGCCAATAGGGGGAGAGAGCTTGGACAACTGTGCCAACTCTTCCAGGCCCGGTTGCTCCACTGCTCCTCATTCAGTGGCAACCTAGCGGTCACTGCAATACTCTCCCTCCTCTTCTCCGTGCCGGACATTGGGTCCAACTTCCGCCAAACCGGAGGAGGGAGCTGCGGAGTCTCTGACTGGTGCAGGATCAGAGCTGCTCTGGAGAGCTCCGGACCTCAAGATAAGATTGCTGTGTGTGCGCGTGTTTAAGAGAGTGTGTGTGTGAAAGAGAATGAGAGTGAGTGTGTGTAAAATAGAGAGTGGGTCTAACTTCCACCCAACCAAAGGAGGGAACTGCGTAGTCTCAGACCGGCACAGGATCGGAGCAGCAGTGGAGACCAAGGTAAGATTTTTGTGTGTGTGTGTGTGTGTGTGTGTGTGTGTTGTGTGTGTGTGTGTGTGTGTGTGTGTGTGTGTGTGTGTGTGTGTGTGTGTGTGTGTGTGTGTGTGTGTGTGTGTGTGTGTGTGTGTGTGTGTCAATGAGGGGAGAGTGTGTGTGTGATGGGAGATTGTAAGGGGGAAAGAGGGTGGGGGTTCCCCAGAATTTCACAATATAATTCTAGGGTTCCTTAACCAAAAGAAGGTTGAAACCCACTGATGTAGGGATTAGAGTGGAAGCAAGATGTTTGAGACGAAGAGAGGGAATGAGAGAGGGAATGAGAGAGGGAATGAGAGAGGGAATGAGAGAGAGTCAGCAGTGACACTTCCTCCTCTGTGACAGAGGAAAAAAAAGTCAATGAAGGCAGGAGGCATGTTAGGGAGAGGAGGTGTACAATACATGGAGGATACAGAGGCGATGCCTTGACAAACGGAATCCCCAGTGCATCAATTAACCCCTTTTGTGCAGGATGGGCCAGAAACTTTGCAAAGCAATGTGGGGGTTAACAGGAATTTAGAATAAATATGACAGGGTTTTGTTGCTTGTAGATATAGGCGTTTTCGCTATTACTGCTGCAGTACCAATCCAACCCAAAAGGAGATACTTTGATTAAAAGCAACATTTTCAACACATCATAGGTTAAAAGGGCAAAACCAAACTTCACAAAGCTCATATTTCCAAACAGTCTTATTGTAAGCTGATAAAACTCCCCCAAGGCTGCCTCCTGTGGCAGATCTTGTAAACCGACAGAGGAGCTGCCTTCTTTAAGGAGGGTTGGCTGAGGCATTATACATACAGAGGGAGTGCTGCTCAGGTGAGACGATAAACATTTCTCAGCAGAATAAAACAAAACCACTTTCCCTCAACCTATCACCAGGAGAGGGGTACAAAGCAGAGCAAGCTTCCCAAACCGCTTCATTCACCCGCAGGATGGTAAAGTGATTGTCCAAGCCAGGCTTTTCTTTTCAACTATATACAGTGTTCGACAAACCTATACATTTGCTCGCCCCGGGCGAGTGGATTTAACCCCCGGGCGAGTAAATATTGGCCCAAGCAGCACACGTTTGGTACTAGGTGGCGAGTAGATTTTTTTGTGTGGCGAGTAGATTTTTTGGTGATTTGTCAACCACTGACTATATATACAGTACAGTAGTGTTTATATGGTAAACATTTCTTTACTTTTTTTTTTCCTCTTCTAAATTTGGTCGATCTTTCTTTTTCAAAGTTTTTGCAAAACACACACGGCTCACATTTTGTTCGGATTAAAACATGTGTTTCTAGATTAGAATAAAACATAGACATTTTGTATTTGTTTGACTTGCAAAGTTCAGATTTGTTAGCCGTGAATGTGGGCAGTGGATATTCAGAGTCGAGTGCAAATAGCTGCTTTGCTTTTTTGTGGAATGACAGGTGAGGCAGTGAGCACGCTTTGGGGGCGGGGCGAAGGCGTGGCGGGAGGCTGAGCTAGTCCCTCATCCCCATTGGATGTTTGCGGTCACGTGACCGCTCCTCCGCTCCCCTCAGCGCGTATATTTAAACTTGTCTGTCGCCTGAATTTCCACACGCATGCGGAAGCGGCTCCTAAAGCTGCGCTGATTACAGATGCAGGGGGTATGGAATGTCAATAGGGGAGTGTTCTGTCTACCTTAAATGCCTTTATTCACTACAAAAGCATCAGCAAGTCTTATAGCTGATTGGTAATGCTGCAGCCCATTAACAGAGTGAACCAGGGTTTGATTCTTGGCTCGGATGTTTTTTTTCCATTTTATTTCCAATTGAGTGCGAATAGCCATGCGGCTATTTACACTCAACTGTGAATATCCACTGCCATGAAGTTGTCCATCCGTACTTGTAACTAAGCAGGCAAAGTATTAATATTTCTCGTATTTATTAAATATATGCAGCTGTGATGTTCGATTCACAAGTATTTGTGATGAGTCTTTACAGTAGCAGAAGTATTTGCTTTGCGTATTAACGGTAGCTATTCTGTCACCTTTATCCAGTTCACATTTTGCAGCAGAATCTGGAAAAATGGTTAATGACTGCAGTGTTCAGGCAGGTTGGAGAATCGTAGAATTGACTAAACTATGCTCCATTGTCACTGAGCTACAATAAGGCTGCGCTTATACAGCCGGGGACGGCGACGCGACCGATGCCGTCACCATTGCGATAGTTGTAATTTGTTGTTTGGAGACATCGCTGGCTACAAGGCCAGTGACGTCAGCCAGTGGGAAGGCAGACGGGCGGAGAAGCTCCCTGATTGGCTCATAGCCAGTCACAGGTGGAGACTGTCTCTTCAAAAATCAAATAACACTGACTACCTGATTTTTGGTAGCGCTGTAGCTCCGTCGCGTCCACTATAAGGGCTGGCGCCGGCGACAATGCCTTTGATTTGACGCGCTGTCGCTGGCACTATAAGCGTAGCCTAAAAGGGTTATTGGAATCATGACCTGAGTGTGCTATTATAGTGTTTCTCAACCTCCTTTTCTTCCCACAAGGAAACCCTATTTATATGTTCTTATATGATCCCACTTTGGGAATTTTAAATGGCCACCACCATGCACACATTTATAGTGGCAAACAGAGGGTGCCACTGTAACCCTCCTAATGCAAGTTAAATTTAAAAAAAAAAACAACAAGTGGAAACGCAAATAAAAACAGTCTGAAAAATTGAATAGGATGAAACAGTATAGTATATGTTACTACTTCAGTTTAAGTTTCCTATAGAAGTTTCTATACTAAATACCCAATTGCTTATGGGTTTTTACATTTCCAATTACTTAGTACATAGGTTGACAGTGTTTGTAAATGTTATAGTATATTCCTATCTTTTACATTTTATTTGTAATTGCAGTGCAGAATATTTCCTCAACACACTAAAATCACATTACAATTAGTTTTTTCATAACCCATCAGGTTATTCTAAGATTGCCTGATTTGAGAGAAAAAGAAAATTCCTTGCTTTGCCCTGTAATGTTTCTTTACATTTATTCATTTTTGTCTCCAAAAATAAAATGCCTTCCAGTTGAAGGCACCGTACGAATAAGACTAAAGAATCTCTCTTTCTGAAATCCAAGTCTCGGCTTTCTCCAACATGACAGACACATGCTGGACAGTAAGTCTTTACAAGCACTTAACGGTCTGCAGGGAGTGTGCCCTATATAAACAGATCCATAGTGTACCTGATGTCATAGATCCTCCATTCAACTAGAATATTTAAAAAGAACAGACCAGGATGTATTTGGATAACTACATCTGCCTTACAACTGCATGTAAGCTATTTTCCAGAGCACGTCATAAAATAAAGTTATTATATATTTATTATGGAAGCAAACTATTGAAACCATGAAGTAATTACCTTCTGCATCATTATATGTCAGTGTTTCAGGTTATTTGAAAATGCTACTAAACACAGAAGAATTTGCAATGCACATGATCTCAGACGCGCTATTAGAGAGGGTTGGGGTTCCTGACAATGCATCTGATCTCAGACACGCTATTAGAGAGGGTTGGGGTTCCTTACAATGCATCTGATCTCAGACACGCTATTAGAGAGGGTTGGGGTTCCTTACAATGCATCTGATCTCAGACACGCTATTAGAGAGGGTTGGGGTTCCTTACAATGCATCTGATCTCAGACACGCTATTAGAGAGGGTTGGGGTTCCTTACAATGCATCTGATCTCAGACATGCTATTAGAGAGGGTTGGGGTTCCTTACAATGCATCTGATCTCAGACACGCTATTAGAGAGGGTTGGGGTTCCTTACAATGCATCTGATCTCAGACGCGCTATTAGAGAGGGTTGGGGTTCCTTACAATGCATCTGATCTCAGACGCGCTATTAGAGAGGGTTGGGGTTCCTTACAATGCATCTGATCCCAGACGCGCTATTAGAGAGGGTTGGGGTTCCTTACAATGCATCTGATCTCAGACACGCTATTAGAGGGTTGGGGTTCCTTACAATGCATCTGATCTCAGACGAGCTTTTAAAGCAGTTAGGATTCTGCAGAATTTCATAATATAATTATAGGTTTCCACAACTAAATAGATTTAAAATAAAAAAAAACACTGCTCTGGGTAAATCGTTTAACACTGACACCACCTCCCCCTTTCCCCCCTGACTGCCACAAAAGCAATTGTTTTTACTATGGCATCACTGTTCTTCCAAGATTTGGTGTTTGCCCTAAACGCCCTCTCTCACCCCCCAGAAAAATTGAAAGCAAGATGTTTTACTTAATGGAATATATTAATTGGTTTATTGATGAAGTGAAACTGCCTTCTTTCTCTGCCACTATCTCAGACTCCCTTTCTTGTGCCAGGATTCACTAACCTCCAATGGGTTGTTACAATGCAATCCCGCATCAACTGGCATTTACTTTAATGAGTGATCACAGGAACGCGGTTTTGATAACCCATATCAGAGGTTAGCGAGTCCCTTCCTATGTCTTTTTGCCATTCCATGGCCTTCATTTTTCTTTGCTCTTGTCCTGATTGGTACAGACAGTTTAATGAATAGCCTAGATTGTCCCGGACATGCCTCTCTAAATAATCTTTGTGAGGGCACATTTGTACTATTTTTTTGTTTTGCCATCATATTAGAAAATAAAAATAAAAACTGCACAGGAAACAAAATAAAACGTGTACGGCTCGCAGATCTGGCGCTCCTCCTATCATGCAGAAAGGTAAGGAGGCCAGAGAACAGCAAAGCTTTTTGGCAACTATCAAATCTAGAACGGTCAATGTGTGTGGGTGATTATTACTGGCACTTACTCTGAAACTTGTCATTATTGAGGTGCCTACGGTAGAATCCAGCTAATCCCCACAATTTGGCACAAACATGGCACAGCAGTAAACCAAATGGATAATGTTTGTCGGTTCTCATTGGAAGTAGAATAATAGTGCAGATTTTCTTCACTCTTCAAATATTAGACTGTGCGGACCTCTTTGGGATCAGGAAAAATCTTTGCTGGTCCTCGTTCTAAAATTCATGGGCCTCAAGCTATCTTGAATATCAGATTAAAAAAACACTTTCCACTATTGATTCTTTCCTTAGATTATATATATATATATATATATTTTATATACAGGAGAACACAGAGATAACTGGCTATAATTTAGTTTGTGTATTTAAAATCTCTACGTGGTGTCTGGTACTGATTTTAGACTAATTTCACATCGAACAATGCAGCAGAGGTCATTGGTAATTCTGCTTTGTGAAGGTGGTTGCGCTTCTTAAAACAGTCTCTGTCCTTTTATTCTACCCATTTGGTATGGTTAACCAAACCCAAAGACTATCAGAATACAGTTCTGCACTGGCTTGGCCATTGTGTACTTTACATCACATCTGTCTTTATAAGAAGTAGGAGGATACACTGCAGATACTTATTGGTAGCTTAGATAAATCGACATCAGTCACTGTTGTAAATGGGCACACAACACAATAGCCTAATTGTACGAGTGACATATCAGAGGATTTTGTCCTATTCATCAGCAAGACATATTACCTCTAAATGCCTATCATAAAAGCAATGTCTGGTCCAAAGAAAGATTGTGAAATTAGGGCAAAGCACACCCTTTTGATAGCACTCATTGTAAAGTATGATATGATGGAAAAATTTTAAAACAAAACTTTACTTATATTTATAAAAATAAAAAAAGGTTACAAGAAAACATCAATAAATGTGCATAAATAAATCTACCTAAATTATATATAAGTGAATATATCACTATAGTGACTAAACATATAAGAAAGACCAAAGTGCTAAATACATAAATAACTAAAACTGAAACAGAGGGGAAATCCTAATAGTTAACATTAAATTACATTAATAGTAATTAGACCCTCAATAGGTCACAGTTAATAGTGGATAGCCCCTAGGTACAGCACTAGAAGAATTAAAAACCTGTATATTATAAACAGGTAGCGTAAGACTGATAATGTTAATATTTACAAATAAATGACGTATACTTATTTGTCTTATATGTTTAATCACCGTAGTGATATATTCACTTATATAAAATGTAGGTAGATTTAGTTATACACATTTATTAATGTTTTCTTGTAACCTTTTTTAATTTTTTCAAATATAAAGTTTTATTTAAATTTTTTTCCATCATATCATACTTTACAATGAGTGCTATCAAAAGAGTGTGCTTTCCCCTAATTTCATAATCGTTCTCGATCTCCTTTTGCACCTTTTGTTACCAATTTATTTTGTTAATTGAGCTGAAGCGAGAGTTTCCTTCCCCTCCCCCCTTACCCCATATTTCCCAAAGAAAGATTGTAAAGCTGTACTATTATCCTGTGTTTAAAATGTGCTTCAAATGACACACATTGATTAAAAAAATGTATACATTTACAAGCATATAAAAGAAAATGTAGTTAAACAAAACGGCATCCCAGTTTTTTTTTTTGGGTGGGGCGGGGACCTTTTATTTTTCCATCATATCTTATATTTCTCGTTCAATCCCCATGAAAATGTGCACGATTGTAGGCCGGTTCTGTAGATTAACACTACATAAGAAGCGCAATGTAGATAATCAACTGATGTTCACTAAATTGCAGTCACTGTATGATGTCAACAAGTACCACATACTGTGGTAGGTTAATGTTCATTTAACTAGAAATAGGCGCTTTTCCTTCGTAACTTGTAACTGTGTTCAACTGTCGTAATCACCAAGATTACTATAGAATGAGTTCAACGTGTTTAAAATGTCCTCCTGCTGTAACGCGCGCCTGAAGACGAGAACTCCGTTGTCTGATCGCATAAATCGATTAAACACATTGATCCAGCTGCTCCCACTCCTGAACAATACGTTGTGTTACAAGTTCGTTTTTCAGTCCTCCTAGCGACCGTCCTTTATCAGGAAACATTTTATGTAAGAGTTTTGGACCGTATTCTTTTGCTCTGTCTCAAGCACTTTAAAACGTGCTTCTCATCTTCGCCAAGCACCGTTGTGTAATTGTGCACTTGATGTGGTCATCATGCTGTCACCAATTCCAAATAATATTTATTAATGATCAAATACTTAAATGTAATAATCTACTGTGACAGAAAATTGCTAAGATGTTTATGAAAATTGTCTTTTTCACAAGATGACGAAAAATAGGAGTCCCGTTTTTTCTGGGCAGAGTGTATATCACACACACACACACACACACACGCACGCACACACGCACGCACGCACGCACGCGCACACACACGCACTTTCAGAAGATAGTGACCAAAAGGTTTCATGAACCAACAAGCTCTTTATCAGGTGTTCTCAGACCTTTGACTGATGCAGAGTATTTATTAATCACGGACACACAAGCAGCAGAATGGGTAAAACTCTGTAGCATAGCCTTGAAATTTGGAGGCAGTCGACCTCAATCCTACAGTTGTCGTAATGTGTACAGGTAAGAAGATATTAACTGCAGTTAAAATTAAAGCTAATGTTGACATATCAATGCCCTACAGCTGGAAAACCGATCCCTGTCTATTTCCTGGGGAGCTGAAATAGTGAGCGACAAATTGCAAATGCATAAAAGACAACCATAAGTCCACAAAGAAATTGAACTGGAAAAAGCCATCATAAAACCCAAAGGCATTAAAATTTATTAATTGATGCAATAACAGAATTCTTTATTTACAGTAGCATTATTTGACATCAAATAAGCAAATAGCATCAGCAAAGCAATATTAACTTGCATAAATGTATTTAAAATTTCTCTAAATAGATCTACCTTTGCATAAACTGCTCACACTATAGAAATACAAACATCAATGCAGGTGAAACGATGGGTTGTTTAGAGGGAACTCTATTACGGGAAAAAGAAATCAAGACCTGCAATACTGTAAGCTTTCTCCTGAAGAACCATAGTTTATATATTGCTTTATTTTACCCTTGTATAATTTTTCATGTAAATGCGCACACACACATACACACATTTCAGATGCCACTCCATGATGAACTGTACAAATAAAATTCACAACAGGGGGGGGGAAGAATTACATGTAAATGTTTCTGGAAAGGCGTCCATCATATTAAACATAATGTCGTGAGATGGATCCACTTATCCAAAATTGTACACAATACACTATACAAATATAATACATCAAACTGCTATGTAGGCATATACAAGACTTAAAAACAGATCTAAGGCATTATGCTATTTATTAGCATTTTGAGGTTCTTGCACATAGCTTTTTTTTTTTTTTTTTTTTATTTACCTGTAGTAAGAAACAGAAAATGTTTTAGTCTCCAAAGAAACACCTGGGAGAAAAAGCTAGTTGACGCGGTCAGTACTACGGAGGCCTGCAAGTTTGTGCTTAGCAACGCATTACAGGCCTCTCCAGCACCGACAAGGTGTTACAAAAAAAGCCAGTCACAGCTAAACTTTGTGCAGACAATGCTTATGCTTTTAGGCAGCATACTACCGTTACAAACGCTAAAAAATATGTTCTATTCACACCCGACAATTAATGGCTTTTGTTGCATTTCAAAACTGATTGTATATCTTTGGGTTTTGTTAAGTGGAGCTGTGCCACCCGTTCCAACACACCAACTCCATATCAACTTTGAAGGCTAAAAATGTACATTATACAAGTCATTGCAGGACAAAGAGGCTACTGGTGAGGGGGAAAAGACTGCTTTGTTTTATTTCTAAAAGGTTAAAGCAGTGGAGATAACTCAAGATCTTTGCATGAAGTTGACGAGTATGTAGCTCATTACTGGATGAAAATGCTTAGATTGCCACGTACTGTGGGCCAGACATACTGCATGTCCCCCTAAGCAGCTTTTCACATTGTCCCCTGGAACAATTCTCTGCTACACGATCGACAATGAGAAAAGAAATAAGGGGGGGGGGGAGGTGTATATTTTAATGAAGCAAAGTGACAACAGGTAACGGGAGGATGAAGCATTGCCGATACGTTATGCTATAGGTCAGCATTTGCAGTTTCTTGCACATATTTTACCTGTAGTAAGAAACATAATCTCACTATATACTGCCAAAAACACTGCATAAATCCGCCGGAGCATAGAATAGGGCAAATACAAGCTAGCATCCTTTCAGTTATGAGGAGGCAGGCATTGCAGTTGGCAAAAATAAAGAAAAAAAAAACAACAGATACAATAATCAGGGGTGCTCAAAGCCAGTCCTTGAGAGCCCCCCCCCACCCCCCCAGTCAGGTTTTAAGGATATCCCAGCTTCAGTACATGAGGCTCAATCAGTGTCACCTGTGCTGAAGCAGGGATATCCTGAGAACCCGACATGTTGGAGGGTCTTGAGGAATGGAGGTGAGCGCCACTTCAATAGGTAACTTTCATAAAGCCTCCTAGTGGTAGGTGTGTTGTTCACAGGGAAATAACTACTTTGGAAGTATTTGAGGTTGGACATTGCACATTAGGCACTAATATCTATGAACCAAGGTGTATACCAGGGGCACTGCATTCACTTGTAGGACAAAACGGATATAAAAAGGCTGGTAATTGCCGTAACTACTGTTTCTCCAGAACAGTATAATTAAAAAAAAAAAAAAAATCAATTATTTTAGATTCCATCATATTTATGTATTAAAATGTGGTCCTTGACACTCTCTAGCTGTTTCCATGAATGTGCATATGCAGTTCCCTGCCCTCTCTCAAGCCTGAAACCGAAGGCCTTCTCTGTTGCCTGACAGAAGTCGAATGCTGGTTTGACCTGCTGGAGTAAGTACAGAATTGTTAGGGGAGCGAGGGAAAGAGCCCCTTATTCAAAATGCTGCAAAACGGCTTTCGATAGAAGGTTTGATCACCTTCATGTGAAGGCTGCAGATCTTTCATCGAGCTATACATCATATGGAGGCAGCCCAAAGGAAAACCGACTGTGTGATCCACAATAATAAAAATAGATATATATTTTATACAAACCAGCCCTTTGGAAATGGCCAGACAAATGGCAGATAAGGAGGCTTAAAGTGGATTGACATTGACTAAAAATTAATGCACATTTAAAATGTGTAGAACCACTCCAATACATGAAAAGTTGTAGAGTAGATGACACGGTGTATATGGACACAGAAAGCATTTCTAGGTCTATTTTTTTTTCACATTATGTGCCTTTCACATTTAGTAGCAAAATGTAGAACACGGATCAATTTTGTTCTATACAACAAGAAGAAAAAAAACACACCAAAAAACAAACAAAAAACTACACGCCTGTGACATTGTTGCATTTAGTGGATGCTAAATACTGATAAAGGGAGATGATTTTGGCTTATTTTATATCAAGTGATCAATATGATCAGAATAAGTCTCACACATTCTAAATTCTTAATCATTGCACAACTAAAAAAAAGCAAAAAGTTACGAATCACACCTACTATGCAACTCTTTCACGGCTATTTAACAGAGCCATTTGCAGAGTTTCAATGTACAGCTTTTACCATTCCATTACACAATGAGAGAAAGCATGACCACCGGCTGGGTTTCATCGCCCCAAATTAATTTTGCGCCTTTTGAAGGGTACACTAATAAAGCCAAGTACAGTTTAGTGTCCATGTACTGTATTTGGGGAATGCGACCAGCTTTAACCCTTCACTGGCAGAGGGGATTTTACTACATTCTTCTTTGATATCCTGCAGGCTCCTCGGCCACTGAAGGGCTTATTCGGATCGCATGCTTATGCAGAGAGAGGCAGTTGCTCAGGTTTGCAAATGGCTAGAATGAAAAGTGGTTCAAGCATTTCAGTCCTAAAGGTGCTAGTATGTGAAAAGATTGTCTGCCCCTGGTGGTGACTTGGTCCTGTTCTCTAAAATCCCGAAATAGGGAGAGCTATCGGCTGTGATCATCCCACACCCTGGCCGCTTCGTGAATCAACCAAGGACGGTGCATGTTAATCCAAACACAACTGTCAGCCACACACTCAGAAGTGAGTAGGAGATGAATAAAGGAGAGCAGTAAAATGAAACAAATAGGTATTTGGTGTGTGTCATGCCGTGTTTAATCCAGGGCCATGTGATGTGTTTACTAATTTAAATAAAAAAAGTCTAGTGTACACAATTTGATTTTAGGAGTGTCTTGTGACTTTAGATAACCTCATGAGTGACCATTATAGTTAGGAATTACTTAATTAAAAAATAATAATAATAATAAAAAAAATATATATATATATATATATATATATCAAATTGAAATATTACTGTATGCTCATTTGCATGTCAGACATGTCTGCAACCCCGCCTTTCACCATTATCACCCAGCACTTCCACTGCAGCAAGGGATTCTGGGAAATGACATGCAAATGAGCACACAGTGCCACTTTTGCTTCAAAACCATTAACATGGTTCCCTGTGTGTGTAGGTGTGTGTAGGTGTGTGTAGGTGTGTAGGTGTGTGTGTGTGTGTGTGTGTGTGTATATATATATATATATTTTTAATTATAATCTCAAATGGTTAAATGGTTTAGGGCAAGGGTGGCTAATTCCAGTCCTTAAGGGCCTCCAACAGCCAGGTTTTAAGGATATCCCTGCTTCAAATCACTGGCTCAGTCAGGGATATCCTTAAAACCTTAGGATGAAGTGGCACTTGAGGACTGAAGTTGGCCTCCCCAAGGTCTTGGATGTGGCATGTCCCCAATGGACAGTAATGGAAAGGTTCCTGACAAACTGGGATAACTAGACCCTGACCGTGAGTAGTGAGAAACATTAATACGTGTCTTCTTGCACACTTTCTACAAGTCTAAATCAGATTTAAACAGACAGTTGTTCTCATCTGTGTCTTTATATGAAATACATGTGCATATGCTCATACATACATTATACATCCAATATATAGCTTTATGTTTGGGCATATATACACAAAATACACAATATATGTATAGTATGTATATAATAACTCATATACACGCACAAATACAAACACTTGTATATTCAATTTCATACATGTTACATTCAGCGACTTGTGTGTGAAGGATTGAAAGCTCTCCAGGGATAGGGACCAATGCATTATGAAATGCACTTCTTTGCCAATGACATGCATGAAGCCATACTTACACACCAATGGCCTCATTTACTAAAACATTCCAGATGAGTAGCGTGCACTACTGCCACTCACTTCAATGACTGTTCTCAACCCCTGGCACTTCTCAGTGAATGAGGTCTCTGCCAGGGTTGACCAACTCCAGCCCTCAAGGGCCTCCCAACAGATCAGGTTTTCAGGATATCCCTGCTTCAGCACAGGTGGCTCAAGCCACCTGTACTCAAGCAGGGATATCCTGAAAACCTGACCTGTTGGGAGACCCTTGAGGGCTGGAATTAGCCCCCCCCCCCTAGTTTAGTGAGTATGAGGGAAATCTGGGCAGACAGAGAATGAGCCGATATGAAAACCATCATCTGTAGCAGTTGCAGTCCTAGCAACACAGACTGCAGCCTATGCAAGGATACTCCTATCACAGGTGGGGGGGGGGGGGAAGGTGGACAAATTCCTCATTGCTGGGTGGTGGGGTGCAACAAATATTAAAGTGATATCCTCCAAAACATTTAGGTACTGTATATGTTTCCATAAAAAAATACTAAAAAGATACAAAGTCATGATGTTTTCTACAGTGGCTGCACATTGCAGGATACATACCGATTCATAAGCAGTATCACAGGGTTTGAGAAGAAAAAGCCTACACACTAGTTCTATCCAAGGCGCTGTGACCCATAAAAAGCCACTTTTAGCAGTCAATGCTAATGAAATTACCTATTTAATACTGAAGTACCTTTTTTCTCTTTTTTTTTTTGTTTTTGTTTTTAATTGACACCACATTTTTACAAAACAAAAGATTACAAATAAAACATGTTTCTCAACTTAAATTATTGCTTGCTTATATAGAAGCTAATTTTTAATGTACCATAAAAATAAACAAATGTACAAAAAAAAAAATGTCTTCCACCCTGTTATTGAAAAGAAACCTGTAGTGACATTTGCCGTGAGCGAGAACTGAATAAGGTTTTCTTCCAAGTAAATGTTTTTTTTTTTAAAAAGCGAAAACAAAAACATACAAATGGACAAGTTATGCAGCTGTGATGACACGGTTTATCACCTTCTTGGCCAAATTTACTTTTACTAATGCTACCACAGTCTACTTAATGGACAACACCGCCAGCAAAAGTGCATGCGTGTTTAATTCATCTGTGAAGGACCATACAGCACTAGAGGGGTTATTTTGTGCTAAAGGCATTCTCTCTCTGTAACTCGGAAACACAGACTTGAATCCCTATTTCAGATCTTCATGGAGAGCGTAACTGTAATCCAATGCTCCAGTAGAGAGGGCCAAATAGTTAGGATTTTCTGTTTTTTTTTTTTTATATATAATTTGATGTGAAATTAACATCAACACTTTCCATCCGACATATTTAAAAAATATATTTAAACAAAAACAAATTCACAAAAACTGCCTACTTAAGGTATTTTTTTTCTTTTCAATTTTAACACGCAATTAGAGTATTTTTTGTCTGCAAACATTGTATCACCTTTCTTGGCCTTTACAATGATCAAAGCACTTGGCATTCTTGATACATTTAGCTCCAAACCACACTCATTAAATTGACTTCCAGGTTCCACACATGATCACCCCTCCCCCCCCCCTAAATAATAATAATAAAAAAAATGTACATTTCTGGATTTGAGGAAAAAAAAAAAAAAAACAAGTCTAAAAGTCTTCATATGGTAGCAAAAGTATTCACTGGGTTGATCACCCAAGGGAAATGAGGTTAAAAACCAGTGTCAACAACTTATGAGGGGAAAAAAAAAAAAGAGCATTGTTGTTTTCCTTAAATACATACATTTAAATACATTCATTTCACATAGTTCATGAAATTTGTCTGTCCGTAATGACTCTGCAGAAGGTATCTAAGTTGCACTAAGGTGAATGCAGTGAACAGACTGGCCGTCTGTCTGTATGCTCCGGGGCTGTCACGTGAGGAGGTCATTCCCCAAGCAACAGCAGCTTCAGCTGGGAATCGGGAGGCAGATCAGACTTGCAGTGCTGCGCTAGTTGCTCCGGCAGAACTTGCTGGCTGCTGGCGGGCCAGTCTCTAAGAACACTACAAAGTGGATGGAGCTCTTCAGACCGGAGAAGGTTTCCAGCTGGTCAACACGGTCAGCAGAAGACAAAAGCACCCTATAATCCTTCAGGGTCAGCAGTATTTCTGTTGAGGCAAACACAACGCATGGTTACCTCTCGGGTTCTAGAACATATGGGAAATTGCTCAAAACTGTGAAATAAAAAAACAGAAGCAAAAAGCCCTCAGTCTACTGTTTGCTTATTCTATTCTTCCTGTGATGCCTTGTACAGGAAGAGTACGGCAATACAAGTGCACCAGCTTAACATAGTGTGTGTTTATTTGCCAGCATTTGATGTGTACTACAGAAAAGAGAATGACCTGTCCCCAGTACTTCAAGGACAAAGTTGGAGGGGGGGAAAGAGATATATAAAGTGCCTTGTGAGCTATGGCATGGGTGTGTCCCTTCCACGATGCAGCGGTTTCACCCCACCTATATGCAATGAGACCGACCAATGTCAAAATTTCATGCAATCCTATTATTTTGCAATGATAGGCCATGTACTGCTGAAAAGCTTATAAAAGAAAATAAAGACATTCAAAGCATTTAAGGATTTTTTTTTTTTTTAAATATTCACTTGTGTTTGATTTTCTTGCAGGAAAATCAAAGTTGTAAATAACGGTGAAGGTTAGAAAAAGATGAGGTCAGGGCAATACCCCACGGAGATGAGATATGCTCGTAAGAGAAAGCACAACCATATTTACGTTTTATTATCCAAAGTTAGTTACAACAAACGTGTCACACTAATGGGTAGATAATCAATTATTCATTTAAACGTGTTCTAGTAACATGCCAGCAGTATAAATCAAACCCTGCCTCAAGTGGTTAAAAAAATGTCTGTAGCCTTGATGTTCTTGCATGTCTCATGACCCTGTTTTTCTCCTTTCTCCCAAAGTCTACAGGTTGTGATTCTTATCTTCTTACTACATGTAACTTTAGTTGCCCCATTTTGTCCCAAAACAGATGCCAAAGCACGCCGACTGTCCCACATAAGCATACAGAAAAAAAGCCATGCAGTCTGCAAAAGGAAAATCGCACAACGTATGAACGAGTCGGCGTTGTACGTGGCAGTCTTCAAAGAGGCTCTGCTCTGGTTTTTTTATTTCAATTTGTTGGTCTTTTAGTAACTTTGGTGTAAGAATAGGAGTTGAGGAAAGAACTCTGGATCATTATCTCACTGTTAGCCTACTGCTAACTGGCAGGTATGGGTAAATAGCATCTACCCCAGTCTGACAAATAATGTTACATGGGGATTATTCCATTAGAATACAAGATTGTTTAGTTTATTTTTACAGAAAGTAACTCAACTAATACAAGTCCAATCTGTTTAGCATTAGCTGCATCTGTTGAATGGCTTGTAAAACATTGCTTTTCCCCTTTTAGGTTCGGCTTATACTGTAGCAACAGTATGAAACACTGTACATGGCTAAACGGCATACATCCTTCCAAATTTCTGCTCACACGAACATACCAACAGGAACCCAATATGACAAACAGTACGGCTTTTAGATATGCGCATGATCCTCACTCCTCCAATGAACCACAGTAAACCCCCCTTTCCCCAAAAAGCCATGCAAATATACTCCTCCATAGAATAACTACCTTCATAAACGTAAGTGCTAACAGCTCAAGTCTAAAGTTTGTGTGAAGTCATCTCGGCCTCATTACTCTTCCAAAGACAAGTATATAAAGGCAACTTCTTCAATTATTCATGGAATTGTTGCCGTAAGTAGAATGCAATGAAACGGGATAAAAAAACAAAACTAAAACCTAAGCCCATTTTCAGGTTAATGTTTCAAGTAAACAAGCTGAAGCTGGCCCATAAATCAAAAGTTTCATATGTAGAAGAATCCTACATTACCATCCCACAGGAAAACCTTTCATGAAAGCTGGTCCATAAAAGGAATTTATAGACAAGAAAGAAATAGGCTAATTGTTTTTTTTTTTTTTTAAATGTAACAAGCAAAACATTTTTTTGGTATAATTTAATATTTATGTGGGCTCCTGGAACTGCAAAAAACTTGTATAAGTAAATATTTCTCACTATCCTTTGAATTTATTAATACCTTGTTTTTTTCATTTGTATACATAAGCCCTTGAATAACAGGTCTCAAAAATCAGTTTGCGCAAATTATAGGTTAGCGATGGGAGTACTGGTTACAGTGGCGAGAAAAAACAAATTTGTGAACCCCAATGAAAATTACATAAATTCGATAGATTTCCATGATAACCTTTTTGAATCAAAACCTTTTCTTAAATATCCAATAGGGTTTATATGAACCAATTCCATGTCTTTTTAAACAAAATGATGTATGAATTAGACCAACAATGAGTAATTACAAGTTAGGGTATGTACAAAAGTAAGTGAAGCCCTGGTTTTATCATCTAAATTATTAAAAGGGAATAATTAAAATCAGGTGCCTAAATAATTAGGTAGAACTTCATATGAGAATTTGGGAGAATCCACCCTATATAAAGATCAGAAACTGTGCGTTTGGTCTTCCCCATACAGGTGTGTCGGCAACACGTCATGCCATGATCTAAAAAAATCTGGGGACCTCAAAAAAACACTACTGGATGTTCATCAGTCTGGAAAGGGTTACTAAACCATTTCTAAGAATTTGGGGCTCCACCAATCCACTGTGAGACAGACAAATGGAGAAATTTCAAGACAGTCACCCTACCCAGGAGCGATCGTCCTACCAAAATCTCTCCAAGAACAAACCGGCAAATCATTCAGGAAGCCACAAAGAACCCCAGAGTAACATCCAAGGATCTGCAGGCCACTCTCGCCTTGGTTAACGTGAGTGTTCATGTCTTAACTTTCAGAAAAAGACTGAATAAGAATGGTGTTCATGGAAGGGTAGTCAGGAGGACACCACTGCTCTCTAAATAGAACATTGCTGCCCGTCTGAAGTTCGCCAAAGAGCACATAGATCAGGTGTTCTTAACAAGGGGTGATTCCACCCACAGGGGGTGAATGAGAAGGTGCTGGGATTTGTTGAAGAGTTAATTTTTTGAATATTTAAAATGAGCTAAATTTGAGACAAACATTCGTATCCATTCTTGATTTGTAACATTGTATTACTTATATTCTGTTAAAATATCACGTGGCTGATACATAGTGTGAAAGCCGCTTTATATCCCGCCACATAAGTGTGGTCGATAGGGATCCACCCATTATTTTCCATCTCTGTTCATTACACATACTTGCAAAAGAGAGAGAGAGAGCCCTATACTAAACGTTTCAGTCGAGCTACTTGCGCGGTTGAACTCCATCGTGTGGTACCGGGACGTCATGAATAAAATCATTGGTATGGGGTGTTTGGGGACCTTGCTGGTCTATTAGGGGTGATGTACAAAAGGTTAAGAACCCCTGACATAGATGATCTACAAGACTTCTGGAACAATGTTCTCTGGACAGAAGAGTCAAAGGAAAAACTTTTTGGCCTCAATGAGAAACGTTATGTTTGGCGAAAACCAAACACTGCATTTGAACAGAAGAACCTCATCCCAACCGTCAAGCATGGTGGTGGGAGTATGATGGGTTGGGGCTGCCTTGCTGCCTCAGGACCTGGACGGCTTGCCATCATTGACACAGCCATGAATTCTGTATCGTATCAGAAAATTCTAGAGGGATGACAGGCCATCCGTCCGTGAGCTGAAGCTGTACCAAAATTGGGTCATGCAGCAAGACAATGGTCCTAAACATACAAGCAGATCAACAAAAGAATGGCTGCAGAAGAAGAAATTAGGCGTTTTAGAATGGCCTAGTCAAAGTCCGGACTTAAACCCCCTCGAAATGTTGTGACAGGCTCTGAAGCGAGCTGTTCATGCCAGGAAGCCCTCAAATGTCACCGACTTGAAGCAGTTCTGTAAGGAAGAATGGGACAAAAGTCCTCAAAAACGATGTGAGAGACTGATCAGCAGTTACAGGAACCACTTAGTTTAAGTTATTGCTGCACAAAGGGGCGCCACCAGGTACTGAATGTAAAGGTTCACATACTTTTTCACACATGGATATTGAATTATCAATCATCTGTGGATAAATAAATGTTGAAAAAGCCTGTTTTTGTGTAATTTGTTTGATCAGGTTATCTGTATCTATTAGGACTTAGAATGTTCACATATTTCAAATCTAAAATGTTATTAGATCTTAATCTAAGGGGTTCACAAACTTTCTCTAGCCACTATATATACATGAAATATATATAATATATTTTAAAAAAATAATCAATTATATTGGGGTGTAGTCAACAAATACCATGCATGACATGTTCTCTTCAAATCCCCAAACTCAGGTTTTTAATTTTTTTTTAAAAGGTGTCCAAAATATGAAGAGAAAAAGTTTATCAATGCAATTGCTCGTTTAAGATGACATGTCACCTCTTAGTACTACTTGACACATGGAAATGCACACACTAAGGGACTGATTCAACATACTCTGAAGCTGCCAATCCCCCATTCAAGTCAATGGCAGTTTTTGGCCGATCACACACTGGAGTATGCAAAATAAGCCCTTCAATTTGCTATTTGAGTGTCAATATTTGCAAATGTGCATACTAGTCGAGATCGTCTTGCCTTCTTATTTTTGGATATTGGCCATGGTGCTTCCCGTGTATGGAGAAAAGCATTACATGTGTGCATCTGATAGAAAAATATGTTAATGCAGAGAGATCATTATTTATTAAAACTATAGATTAAGAAAAAAAGATAAATGTGCCAAGGAGTGTGCGTGTTTAAGGTTGTTTTCTACATGAGCAATCCCAGCAAAGATCGAAAACCTGCAATTGCCATCTACATGTCGTCCACAGTTCCCCAATTCTCCTTCATGGTCATGTCTTGCAGTGATTAAGCTGCAGACAAGGATTCTGGGTAGTCACGTGCACTTACACACCCATTGGCCATGTTCCCTGTAGATACACTCACCTGCTCTGAACCCATTGAGGACAACCCTGATGTAGGCACAGAGGTCACTGAGGTCATGCTGATCTGCCCGGTCATCTGGTTCATGTTGTTCATGCCACCGGCGTTGGTTGCCATAGACACGCTGATGTTCATATTGTTATTGTACATGCTAGTGCCGGCTTGTTGCCCAAAATGTGGCGGGGACTGTTGTGAAAACATGCTGGGATATAAAACAGCTATGTTAGACAATGCTGCTAAATAAGGCCACAAATACACTTCAGAATCGCTGTACACTGATGATTCTGCATGCTGTTCACGCCTCTTCATCCTCCCAGCCACCCTGTGTACTCTGGAGGTCCTACATCAGAAGACCAGCCTAACCCTCCCAACTGCAGGGCAAACGTCATTAAAAAAGTGCAGTATTTACTGTCTTTCACTGAGAATTCGTAACGGACACTACAAACACAACTACGGGGTCACTCACCATAAACTTAAAATAACAATCATGTTCACAAACAGACAGATGCAACCCCTTAAATATGTTACTGCTATTAGTACACTTTGGTCCTAGGAGCAATTGGCCCTTTAACTAGAAGACACATGTTAAGCTTTAAAATCTATGTACACAAACTCCATCTATAATAAAACGTAATTGCTAGTGCATTAGAAGCATCATGAACTACAATATATCTGATGACAAACTTTTTAGTTGCCTGCTCCTGATTGGCTACATCTACTCTGTTTAACAGTGTACAGGGATATAAATTGAAGTCCAGCACATTGACTTTTGTTCAAAGGTGATTTATTAGAGCGATCGACACTTCGGTCGCCGTTGTGGGACCTGTGGCAAAATCCTCTTTAAAGAAACCTCCAAGTTCAATTTGAATCTATACTACCCCACTAATGCGTGACACCTTGGCTTTGAGTTTTCTGGAGTGCCTTAATAACACACACACACACACACACACACACACACACACACACACACACACACACACACACACACACACACACACACACACACACACACACACACACACACACACTATTTCGAGATTACCTGTTCCCGCCAATATTCCCTTGTGCCCATCCATTCATCTCTGCGGACTGGTAGGTAGGATTGGCCTGAGACTGCTGCATCATGGGGCTCTGGTTATGTGCCATTCTGGGCGACATCAGTGGACTCTGTGGAGTTGTTGCCCCTGTGAATCCAGGGTCTGACTGTTGACTCATCCCTAAAGAACATATTAGTCAGATGAACCATGAAGGTATATACAAGAACATGGCACATACAATAAACCCCACACACTAGGACTAACTAATCAGTAGTACAATACACAATTATATTCATAAAGGCCTAGCATAGTCAAATCTGCAATTTACAACACATGGGGAGGTGTATTAAGGCAATTTCGGAGCAAAACTGGTGCAGAAAGAGCTATTTGCGTCTATTTGTGCCAATATATTAAGGTATTTGCTTGTATACCTAGCGCACACATTTAACCAGCATGCATCAAAAAATGGTTTCCAAAAAAAAAAAATAAGCTCCCAGGGTAATAATTATATGCAGGAGATTACGTATACTGAGACGCTCAACAAAGGAAGGAGGATTGCACCAAGGCACAATTCTCTTTGCATTTATACATCTTCCCCCTCGTTGAATGAAAGAACCATATTGCAGAATTGGAACAAGTTTTGACTACAAAGCATTTCTAATACAGAGCTGCTATTAAAATACAAAAACAGGCCGATTAGGAAGTTTTACTTAAATAGTTTAAACCCTTTCCAGCTACCGTGGCAAAACTCCTCTGCTTAACTAATATATCCTGCTGGTTATTTCAGTGCATCGTAACCAGAAATGGCAAGAAACAAAATTGGAAGTTATAGTTAATAAAAAACAAGCAAGCCTAATCTGGGTTTCAGGTCTTTTCCCAAAGGGATAGTTTGTAAAGGCTTGAAGCGTATTACCAATTGAATAGTTATGAAATTGAAAGTGTCTTATAAAATGGCAGAATGTATTGGGACAGCATAATTTAAAAAAAAAACTGATCACAATACTCCTGCATGGAGTATCTTGATGAAAGACTTTAGGCAACAATAGACACATTTGTATTCTGTATTTTTTTTCATCATCAAGAGACAGGAAATGTAATTCCTAATCCGCTACTTCTAATCGTCATTGTTTTACTAGCCCAGCAAGTGTTGCAATTCACTTGGGGTGTTTACGGACTTATTACAAGCGCCCTCTAGTGCTCAAAGATAACAATGCACAGATCAATTATCCTTTGTTACAAACACAACTTGCTTGGGTCAAGTATTTTGTTAATAGGTCAATTTTGACCAAGCCATTTCTACGTTTTTCCTTTAACCATTTCCCCTGTGATATAGATGACTCAATATAAATACATTTTGTCCAGCAGTTTTTCAGAATTGTAAGGAACATAATCTACATATTGTAACACCCACGTTAGCAGAAGAAACACATCAGAATCAGCCAAGCCAATTTACACATAGGTATAGTGCAAAAGCGTGAATCCATGGTGAAAGCACAAGGGTATGAGGCCCCGACACGCAGCACCCGTAACAAAGCAGCAGACAGCTTAGTTAAGCATACAGACTCAATGGCTTCAGCTATTTCATTTTTATAGGCTTGGCAAATTCAGGGGACTGGCCAAATATTCATAAATTAAGTGTATTTCTATGTCAGTTAATGGATGTTAATGAGATGTTAGTACTCGCATGCAGGTTGTTATTATTACATGAGTGTTTATTCACTATTAAAACATCTGCAGCACCTGGTCGTTAGGAATTAAAATCTTTTTATTTTATTGTATTGCTGATGTTTTCACTCCTATGAATGCTAAAAATTACACCCCCCCCCCCCCCCCATTTAGGAAGTGTACACTTAAATTAAGGACACAGAAGTTGGATAGAGGACTTCATTAAAACATGTCCTCCCATCACCTACGCTGTATTGTTTGGCAGACGGAATAAGCTATATCTGCTGGTGATAGGCTCTTTTCCTCCTCGGTCAGTGTGATCACGTTTGGCAAAAAAACAGAAAAAGGTGAAATAACTACAGGTGTGTCAAAACTGCACCAGATTGATCATAGAAAAAAATACAATGAAAAACAAATGACACAAGTGACTCTTCCCAATGGGCTCCTGTGGGCCGAAACCTTGCGTCTCTATGCCAAGGTGTCAGCCTGGTCTGTATTGACCCTTTTCTATTGGTAAGGTGTTCTCTAATTTGAGAATTGATCCTTTTTTTCATGCTTTTTGTATATTGCATGTATACAAAGGACTACATCTTGCCTTTGGTATTGTTGTATGTATGGGACAGTCCCCATTTTTCTAATATTAATTTACTTGTAGCACAGGGAGTATGCTACGTGTGTGTGTGTGTGTGTGTGTGTGTGTGTGTGTGTGTGTGTGTGTGTGTGTATGCGAGATGCAACAGTGCCCTTTTTTTAATTTATATTATATACAAGTGAAATCTTGACACGTCATCACCCCCTTGTTTCCCTTTAAAGGAATCATCTAATACCTGTTTAATATGAAAATGAAATAGTGAAAAAAATATTAAATGTAATTTAAATCCAAAAATATGGAATGTATTTCTAATCCATGGCAAGCCAGGGAATGTTAAGTATTCTCCTGAGGTTACACAAGTACGACACACCTGTTTTAGGCTTTTGCGAGTACATTTACCTAAACATACATCAACCAGACCAGTGGCACTAAAATAACACCCTGCAATTTAGTTGGAAACGGTATTTTTTAGCACATAAGAGTGAAACACCTTTACAATGAATTGTCTGTGTAACCCAGTCACCTCTGAGAACTCGTCAAGCCTATATACACTGCCAACATTTATTAACCCCCCAAACAGAGCAGGGGGGCTGCAATGTACTGCTTTGCCCTTGCAACGCTGAACAGGTTAAAGCAAGACCTGCACTTAAAGTTGAAGGTGGTACCTGAGTTGGCAAACTGGAAGGCATTGTGCTGAATTTGGGGATTCATGACAGGCCCATACTGTCCTCCCATGTTTCCCATGATCCCTTGGTTAGCCAGATTCATCTGGGAGCCATGCAAAGAGCTGTGAGAGAGCGACTGTGACCCAGGGCTGGGGGGCACTGGGAAGAAAGGACTGGTGAAAGGTGGTGGGGATGGAATTCCAGTACCGTAGTTTGGAGGAAATGGAAACTGCTGTGCATTGGCTTGTGGGATCCGTGGGCTGCTTATTGTTGCTGGCATGCCTCCAGAGGCCACCATGTTTGATGGCATGGTCAGCCCCTGTCCTCTCATCATCATGGCCCTGTGCTGCACCTGTTGCTGCTGTTGTTGTTGCTGCTGTTGTTGCTGTTGCTGCTGCTGTTGTTGTTGTTGCTGCTGCTGTTGTTGCTGGAGTTGTCTTTGCCGCAGGTGCTGGCTTAAGATCTCCCTCTGCCTTTGGGCCAGCATCTGCGCATTGATAGGTCCCTGCAAAGAGGGAGCAGAACGGCCTTTGTAAACACAACTGGAAAAACAATATATGGAGACTATTCCTACTAAAAGTATATAAAACAATAGATAAATATAAGCGGAAACAATCTGCAGGTAGTGATACAGCAGATATACCCTGCTCAAGCAAATAGAGAGGGACTAGTAAACCAAACAGTATAAAGGGGGGGGGGGGTGCTCACAGGGAATGGATGATAGACTAAATGAGAGAAAAGAAAGAATCCCTATATTGTGGCACTAAAGAGAGATACACCCTAGTTAAAACTTAATGTTTATTGCATAATTTTAAAATAAAACTGTTTGGAGTAAACCATAAATGCAGGACAAAAAGTTGAATAAAATAATTTAAAAGACCGGAGAGGTGGGGTTGTACATAGGATAATATTTGTATATACCCTATTATCAGTCTATATTGACCCTATAATTGTATACGGGTGTCAAAAAGTGTCATAAAGGTAAGTATAGTAAGGATAATATTATATCACTAATCCCTGATAATCCAGTCCTAAATTTAGGCTGAGTGGGAGAACTATATACTTCCAATGAACATGAGGAGCTGTAAATATGTCCTGGCTATGTAGGTAAATAACTTCACATAGAGCAGCCATACAAAATAGCCCTAGCTCTATCTATATAGCTATCCTCTTGCCAAATAAACGTAGACACATGAACTAGGATGAAACAGACTGACCCTAAAGTCTGGGTGCTCTTGCTGCCCACGAATGCAGTCTACGAAGCACCCAGACGGTACACAGGCCCACACATCTCCGATGAGCCGACGTCACGTGATGATGACGTCAGACGTACCCTACGTACGTTTCGCCGTGACGGACTTCATCGTAGGGTATATATATTTTTTAATTCCCAGTAAAGGCACATTTTTAAATTGAAGGGCAATGTTTGACTGCCCCTTGATATGCTTCCGGGAAACATATGAACACAATCACACCCCATTTCAGATACATTCACAATGGCAAACAAATTGTATACAGTACCTGCTCTCTCAACTGTGACGGTACTCCAGGTCTTAGAGAGAGGTTCATGTTGGAGACATTACTCATCTGATTCATTAGCGGCTGGCGGTTCTTAAAAGAATAAAAAAAAACAACGTATATGTAATTGCAAAATTAGCAAACCTGTGCATCATTGCATTGGCGATTAAATTAAACCCATTTTGTTTTAAACATTGATTTTTTTGCACCTCAAATCTGTAAAACACCAAATCACTAACCTCCGATACGGCTTATCGCACTATGATCAAGTGTTAAGTGCCATTCAGGGGCCGGTAAACACAGAATCAGGGTGCTACGAGCGTTACAGGAGGCTAGTGAACCCCCGGGTGCTCATTTGCACATAATATATTTAAAAAATAAATAAATAACCGAAATAAACATTGAAGTTGGATAAATAGAAAGCAAACTAATGGTTTGAATCTTTTTTTTTTTTTGTTTTGTTATTTCTATTCTTCAGAGTAATGGGAAGCCAAGGATTGTACCCGAGAATACCTCACAGAGTACAATGGAATGCTTGGTGTTCACACTGCGGAGGAGATATTGTCCCCACCCATTAATTGTACAGTGGATAAGTAGGAGCTACTGGAGTTCTTAACTTGGCCTGATATTGCTTCCAAGTAAGATCTCACTGCAGCAGTACAATGCCAGCAGCTTAAACAGGGACTCGGTTTCCAAGCTAAGCTACAGTATATGAGCAATAATTCACGCTTATTAGGCCCTTTCTTCAGCTTGGGCCTTTTCCAAAAAGAAATTCAGTCAATGTGTCTCCTGTGGCGTTATTCTAGGTTTGTCAGGTAAAGGAAGGCGTGCTGATATTTCTGTAATAATATTACCACTTAGGGAAATGGGGCAATTCAATGTCATTCAAATATTTACAATAAAAATAAAGAGCAGCTGCCACTGCTAATAACGCAAGTAAAAACACATTAAAAGGAAGATATGCTGTAATTTCTGCAGAAACAGATTATGTGAAATGTCTCATTCAATATCCTCAATTAATATTAAAAGCAAACAAACAAAAAAAACCCATTGCATTTTTACCACTGTTCAGACGGACTTACATTTTCTCCTTCACTTTTAAAAACAACCATTTTTCCCAGCATCCCTTGTAATGCTGTGCAGTTACATTGAGTTGTGTTACATACAGGCATACCCCGGTTTAAGGACACACTTTAAGTACACTCGCGAGCAAGGACATATTTTCAATGGCACCATACCCGTGTCCGTACACTCGATTTGCGAGTACGGACACTTATTCTGCTCTACAGACCGCCATAGTAGTGACGCGCTGATTCCCCTCGCCCAATAGGCAAACGGCAGCTCGCGCATGTGCCTGTCGTCAACACGTCCTGAACAGCAATACCGGCTCCCTACCTGTACCGAAGCATCGATAAGTGGGAAAAGGGTAGTGCTTCACTTGAAGTACATTTTTGCTTTATATACATGCTCTGGCCCCATTGTGTACGTTAATGCGGGGTATGCCTATAGAATTTAAAAGCACATATTCCCTTCCCAAAGATACTGCAATACAGTGTGCACAGCTTGCTAAGTACAACCCCACATTTGTATTGAGTGTCGGATGCATGTAAATGCAATGCTATTCAGATTAAATCAAAGCTGTTCTCTGGTTGTGTGCCATTTTTCTAAACCTTCCTATGTAATGCCGATTGTTGCATTTACAGACTGACTGAGCCGTGAAAGCCTATTCAAGGGACCATCTACAAAAACGTACCTGGCACTTCATGCCAGAGCTATTTCAATTCGTAGCTGTATATTTACTTGGCTCCTATCTACTGAAAGTGACAAAAACACGTGGTCTTTACGTTTGCACTTATGTTCTGCATGGTGTTTCTTGTTCCACACATTCAGTGACACTTGGCCAGGGCCACTCATCAGCTTTAAACTCACACTAGATTTGTGATCTTGTCCAGCCATCAATTGCCCGGCCGCACGTTACACTGTTTTACATAGATCATATTCTCACCTGTAATCCATCGCAAAACTATTAACAGCACATGCACCAAACATCGATGATAAGGTATCCGACGGATTAACTATTTTGTTTCATTAATCACTAGAATATTGTTTTTCCTCCGTACAAAATGAAGCACGCTGGCATTGTGTTTTCACTGCTTACAAGAGCAATAGGAGAAGTCTAGGAGACATTACAGCACCACTGTGACCTACTAACAAGAAACAGCCACCAAAACACACAGACAGACAACATCTTTTCAACAAATTATGAAGGTAAATTGTTTTTTATGAAGCTTTTTAATAGGGCAATAATAACCTTAAAACGGACGGTCCGGAAGGAGAAAAGGGGAGTTTCATGGCAGGTATGTCGGGGATGGATAAAGCTGGACATTTTACACGTGGTACAGCGCTGATTGGCCTGCAAGTCCCCACCGTGACCGGCGACAGTGCAACCTATCCTTGCTTTACAAGCTTGACCACAGCGGAAAAGGTTGTTCTGTTGCTGGTTGTGGTGATGATTGGACAGGTCAATCAGTGCAGAGCCACTTGATCTGGGAAGGACATGACAGGTAGGTGAAGCGCTCCTGCATTCTGCCCACCTCTGCTCTCTCAGCTCTGACAGAGTGGTGGGGGTGCCTGGTCAGTGTGTGCGTGACAACCGGACATCCAAAACCTATGCCAAACTCGGTGTACTTTATAGGAACAAATCCTCCCTAAGTCTGCTGGTCAGAAAGCGTATCACACAGCAGATGCTAATGCCAGTTATAGACTATGGGGACATAGTATATGGTATAGCAGCCCAAACTTACCTTAGCAAACTAGACACCCTCTACAACTCAAATATGCCGCTTTGTCCTCCAATGTAATTACAACACACATCACTGCAAAATGCTCCAAGAACTAGATTGGTCATCACTTGAGACTAGGCGCAAAGTTCACCTTTCCTGTCTTGACTTCAAATACTTTCTGGCCAAGCTACCCGTCTACCTGAACAAGCTCCTCACCCCTACCACATGCAGCACTTATCTGAGATCAGACTCCAAAAGACTGTTCATTGTCCCATGGTTCAGCAAAGTATCCGGCCGCTCCTCCTCTTACCGTGCACCCCAAAACTGGAACAGTCTACCGGAGACTTTCACAGCCGTTATATAATGTATAACCCTGTTCATTTAATGTAACCATGTATTGTCATCATAACTCTGCGCCCAGGGCATACTTGAAAACGAGAGTTAACTCTTAATGTATTACTACCTGGTAAAACCTTTTAATAAATAAATAAAACACAGAGCCACCATCTGTATTTTAAAGGTCTGATGCCATTTTGGAATAGTGCAAAAGCACGGACCTCATTAATCATGGTACAGGGACTCTATACTCTTACCTGAACCTAGGGTAAAGCATTTACATTTAACCATTTATAATAGCAACACAACACTTACCTCACTTTAAACATCAAACCACCGTAAAATAGAAAGAACATGTTAAAGATTCTGCACACAATAATAAGTAAACGAAAGCACAGTGCTGCATGTATACAGTCCATCATATCAGCATTCACTACCTGCTGTGCTTGAAGCCGGTGCTGGAGCTGAAGTCTCAGCTGGTTCGGCGGGTTCTGCACCATCCCCGTGGGCCGTAACCCTGGCCGCGGCTGCATGCGCAACATCCCGTACCCCGGGCGCTGTCCCATGGGGTGAAAGTTTGGATCCTGCATCTGAGTATAACTATTCTGAGCCATCTGCCCTTGCGCAGCGTACGCGTGGTTAAAAAGAGAGGCCTTCTGTTCCATGATTAAGTTGGATTCCTGACTTACGAAGGATTCTGGATCCACAGATTGACCCTTGGTATAAACGGAGAAATAAACAGGAAATTAAAAAAATAAATACAGTTTAAACAAAACAAAAAAAAAGGGGGGGGGGGGAAACTTTTCCAAGCTTCCCCCCCATTTAACACAATCTTACGTAATGAGAATGTGTTTAACGATAAAAGTTATAATGTGGAAGTCAATTAATACCCGTCTCCAGGAAACCTGCATATGCAGCACCCTCTTTATATTAGATCTTGGTCACCTAGACGTGTATGAAAACAAATCTTCATTGAATTTATTACAAAGAGAGAGTATATTTGTTTTAAAAGCATAATGCCATTAAATGCGTACACCCAACAAGAGATATTTTGGGGGTGATTTGTTCAGTGTGCAGCAAACACATGCATGAGCCAACCAAAAGTAAAAAAAAATAAAAAAAAAGTGCAAACGGGGATCCGGTTATAGTAAATTAAATGGGTTGCAGATCACAGAAGTAGTGTATTTTACTTAATATAATAATGTCGTTTATTTTGCCTGCAGACATATGCCAAAAATGGATAATCTTGCAAAGAATTCCACTGTAGATTTACTAGGGCCTCTCCCGTCCCATATGGTGGACACTTCCCAAATATATACCCCCGTACTACTAGCCTCATAGAAAGTATTCTGCAGCGTATAGTGCTTATTGAACAGCGGCAATAAGACATTTTAGGTCGTAGGACTTAGAATTGCAGAGCACTAGTTAATTCCACGGATGAAAACATAAAACAGCTTGCCTTTCTTCCCCAGTGGCAAAACGTAATGAATATATACACAACACGGTGTTCTAGTGGTAGTATCTCCAAAGAACATACCTGGCTAACAATAGTATCTCCAAATAGTATCTCCAAAGAACATACCTGGCTAACAAGCTCCGGTATTCCAAGAGCTCGGTCAATCTCTTCCAGGCCATCGAAATTCCTTAGTGCCATGTAAAGCTGGTCCAAAAGAATCCCCTCATCTGTTGGGGACTCTGATAAAACGGGCTGACAGATCAACTCATCCGGGGAGCTGCGCAACGACTGCCTGAAAATAAGCACATTTACACCTGGTCACGCACAAATCCCCAAAGCTAAACTGTACAATGAAGGACTAGATGATGAAAGAGATGCTTCATTCAAAGGCTTCGAACATGATTCACAGTGAACTCGGCAAACCAGCTGTAAAAGAGAGGTCACTTCACAGCTCTCTTTTCTTACTTCAACAATTAAATAAACTTCTAGCCTCGCCTATGGTGAACACACATGAGAAAACGTGGCAGCTCATGGACATGCCAGAGAGAAGCGAGGGGGAGGATGGGGATGGTCTGTTTCATGGTCATGCATTGGAATGAGGGAACTTTTATCAGGGAATAAGCAAAAAAAATATATATCATTTTCCAGCCGAGTAATAGGAAGCCTCCATGAAATACAGGAAGAGTTGGCAAGATTTGGCTATTCATAGGGTAACAAGAAGTTAGCAGGTCTGCTAATCGTGTGCATTCAACTCACCTGCTTTGATTGCCAAAAGATGTTTGATCAATAGGCAGCACACTTTCAGGCCAGGGTGCGGTTTGATTTGGGGGAGCTTGCTGTTGGCTGTACTGAGGTCCTCCAATGTTCATTTCTAATTCAGAGGGACCTAAGAACAAACAGAGAACACTGACAACTGCAAAACCAATCGTGCCGCTTAACTAACACATTGCAGGCGCTCGCCAACAAACACAGAGACCTGCATTATTTCCCATACTCACTGCATTATTTCCCATACTCACTGCATTATTTCCCATACTCACTGCATTATTTCCCATACTCACTGCATTATTTCCCATACTCCCTGCATTATTTCCCATACTCCCTGCATTATTTCCCATACTCCCTGCATTATTTCCCATACTCACTGCATTATTTCCCATACTCACTGCATTATTTCCCATACTCACTGCATTATTTCCCATACTCACTGCATTATTTCCCATACTCACTGCATTATTTCCCATACTCACTGCATTATTTCCCATACTCACTGCATTATTTCCCATACTCACTGTATTATTTCCCATACTCACTGCATTATTTCCCATACTCACTGTATTATTTGACGTACATACTGTACAAGCAAAATGAAGCTGCATGGTTCGCACCTGAAAATAGGTGTAAGGCGGTGACTCTTACACACCACAGACTTTGAAACCAAAGTCCGGGTGTTTATTTTAGTGGATGCTATGGAACAGGGATGGGAAACTCCAGTCCTCAAGGCCCACCAACAGGTCAGGTTTTTAGGATATCTCTGCTCAAATCGAGCCATCTGTGCTGAAGCAGGGATATCCGGAAAACCGGACCTGTTGGTAGCTCTGTAGGACAGGAGTTGCCGAGTCCTGCTGTAGAAAGTTAAGAGGCTACAGATCAGCTAGGAATAAAATGCACACACAGTGCGCTCCTCACAAAATGGCGGTGGCTGTTACGGCAGCAGTAACCCTAGTGGTGAACGGGCTCTGCCTGGACTTGACAGCTACCACATTTGGTAATCGAGTTCCTCGAAATGCCATAGTGCAAAGGGAGGGGGGGGGGGGGGAGAGATGAGAGAGGGACGGAAGTGAAGAGGGTTGGGGTTCCCCAGAATTTCACAATCTAATTCTAGGGTTCCTTAATGAGTACAGAGCTCTGACTGGCTTCAGTTATGAATGTTATATATAAACATATTGTGTGAACAGGAAACTGACACAATATAGTTCTCCTTATAGCAACAATTGTTTCTTTTTGGATGACAGTATGTAGGGTAGCCCTTTACAAAGCCCAACGAGCCCCGGTCATTGAGAACTTACACCATACACATGGAGATACAGTGACTCGTTCAAAAGTCACAAACATCTGGCATTGAAATAAAGAAATCGAATTGCTCTGATTTGTGCGGGTGTGTAGATTCAATGTTACCGAATGAATTGCCATTATAAAATGCTAGACAGACATACTGCTAATGACCACTTCGTAAATGCTCTATACAAAAAGAAATGTCGGTGAAGAGCAAGGAAAAACGTTCTGTGCATTAAACTGCAAAGCAACATTTGATATCCTTGACAAGTTCAATACTGTATCCCATAAGCCTTTTTCAAATAAACTTTCTGCCCTCTACAAACGTACTAAGAATCTTTATACACCAATGACATTTATTTTGCCCTTGTAATGATTAAAGAGATGACATGCACTAGGAAACCTCCAAAGCGCAGGAAAAATAAAGGAAAAAAGCAGTGTACATTATTGCATTATATAAGGTCTTTTGGAGGTGCCTATATGTAGTAAACTCAAAAAGCTTCTCTACAGCAGGATCTCGCTTACCCATATTCATGACTGGCGACTGCAGCATCTGCCTTGGGCCAGCCTGGCTGCTGGGTCTCATGGGAATGCTGGACGTCGGACTGCGGATCATGCCTTGAATCGGACGGTTCATGGCACTGGCTGCCGTGGGGCACGCTGCTCGGATTGCCGATGCCTGGGAGCCCCAGTCTCCTGGCTGCATGGTTGGCCTAGGGGCATTACTACCGATCATTCCTGCGTAGAAACAATAGGCCATTCAGCAAACTATGGAAACAACTCCTTGCCAACGAGACCCCACGCCCACGCGGTTAGCGGAAATCTGAACACCGTGTTTTGGAGGCTATCAAACAATACTGCAGCGTTTCACATACAATGCTGGAGGACCCAACGCAAGTCGAGACTGCTGGTGATCTGAATAAGGTTTTGGGTTTGGGTCCAAAACAGACTTTCATTAGCTTCTGCTACACAAAAAAAAGACAGGGACCAAGGACACAGCAGCTTCCAACCTCTGGAAACCCTTCATATTTCGTAGTCAAATTTACCAGTGCAAAAAAATGTATTCCCTTCACACTAGGTATATTTTTGTATTGGATTGTTTTACAAATTCACATTACATTTTCATCCGCGCCACATTTTTTTGTTTCCAGGCCTATGTTTGAAAAGCTCTTGGACATATTAAATGATGTATAGCACATATAAGAATGGTAGAGAGCGTGTTGCCGTTTCAAAGGGCTTTCACCTTTAAAGATAACACACTCTGGTGTATGTCTAAGTGGTAGGGAAACCGTATACCAGCAACCTGAACCTTCTGATAGCCGGCGCAAAATAAGTGCAATGATTGCAGGTTAATATTTTAATCAGGTAAATACACTGTGTGCACAGATCCATAGGGAGATGTTTAATGATAGGACTCAAAATGCGCTCTACCATGTTGTTTAACATCACGTGACCATTGTACCAAGCAGTGCGTGATTTTACAGGAAATGAGTGCACTAAACTCACCAAAAAAAGTGAACATCTGAAAAATTGTGAATGTGTAAATAATACCCGCAGGATATATGCCAATTCAAGTAGGGTAACTAACCAAATTAAAGGGCATACCAATATGTGGTGGGGGGGGGGAGGGGAAAGTAAAAAGGAAACAAAAAACACCCGCTGGATACATTTCCCAAACGGTCCCAGTGATCAGTGTGAGCTGGTTCTAAATGTTGCCAGAGAGCGCGGCAGGTGGTCTTCAATGTCCCGGCTGGGCATGCGGCTTCCTGCACAAAGTACGGCTTCAGAATCCTTGTGTCCCACGTCAGCACGTTGTACATAAAAAAAGCCGGGAGTAACCAGACTACTCTTTTTCCTTTAACGCTACACTGAAACAGCTGGGGGGACGGGGAGGGGGGGGGTTACTCGTAAGAACGTGTTTCTCCCAGAGATCCTACCTATAAAAGATACATATTCTGAGTGGATGTGCCAATCTGTAGCAGGCCACAAAAAATATATATGCAGAAGCCATTTAAAATCGACACCAATTAAAAAACAAAACAAAAAAAAAAAAAAAACAACGCATCTGCAGAGATATAAAATACTGTAGAGGGTATTTCCTTCAGTGCTAGAGAAACTTACAGAGCGCCGTCTGAGGAAAAATAAAACTATTCGCACATTCCTAGAGCTGTATGGAATGAGGTACAGCAGCGCCCTCTTGTGGCTGTGTTGCACATCGTCTGCTTTGTGACGCATCAGAAAAACACACACACACATGGCATACTTCGGTTCACTGCTCCCCCTCCTTTTCTTTTTTGTGTGCTGGGAACAATTGTTTTTCTACATTGTTACTTGGGAGGAATTGGGGTCCTCCTTGTTCCACATTGCACCTATTATTCCATTTACCCTTTTGCGTGCTGTCTAATTTTTGTTTGTTAATATTTGTATATAGTTATCATATCTCCTCTTAGACGCCTCTTTTCTAATGTAAATAAATCTAATTTAGCTAGTCTCTCCTCATAAGTTAGATTGTCCATCCCCTTTATTAATTTGGTGGCTCTTCTCTGCACTCTCTCTAGTTCTATAATGTCTTGTCTAAGGAGTGGTGCTCAAAATTGTACTCCATACTCAAGGTGTGGTCTTACTCATGATTTATAAAGGGGCATACTGTAATTATGTTACTTCCCTTCCATCCATTGCCCGTTTAATGCAAGATAAGATCTTGTTTGCCTTTGCAGCTACTGCATGACTTTGGGCACTATTGCTAAACCTGCTGTCTACAAGCACTCCTAAATCCTTCTCCATCAAGCATTGCCCCAATTTATCCCTGTTTAATTTATATGTCGCCTGTTTATTCTTGCTTCCCAAATGCATAACCTTACATTTATCTGTATTAAACCTCATCTGCCATTTACCTGCCCAAGTTTCCTGTCTCTTCAAGTCCTTCTAGAGAGAAATTACATCCTGCTCTGATTCTACTACATTACGCAATTTAGTATCAGCAAAGATGGAGACTTTGCTCTCGATGCCAACCTCAAGGTCATTAATAAACAAGTTAAAAAGCAGGGGTCCCAGTACCGACCCCGGAGGTACTCCACTCACGACCATAGCCCAACCTGAAAAAGTTCCATTTATGACAACCCTCTGTTGTCTGTCCTACAACCAGTTTTCAGTCCAGGTGCAAACATTTTTACTGAGTCCAATTTGCTTTATTTTATACACCAACCTCATGTGAAACCGTATCAAAAGCCTTAGGCTGCGCTTATAGTGCCGGCGACGGCAAAACAAATGTATTGCCGCCGTCGCATGCGCTTATAGTAAGCGCGACGCGACGCAGGGCGAAATTTTGAAGCTGGTCAAATTTGATTTTTCAGAGACTGTCGCCACATGTGACAGCTTCTGAACCAATCAATGGCCAGGTCGCTTGCGACGTCGCTGCAAAGCGAAATACAACTTTTGCGGGCCGTCGCGCGCACTATAAGCGCGGCCTTAGCAAAATCTAAGTAGACCACATCAACTGCATTACCCTGGTTTAAATTCTTACTTACCTCCTCAAAGAAACAAATAAGGTTAGTTTGGCATGATCTATCCTTCTTAAATCCATGCTGGCTATTACTAATAATTTTGTTTTCCATGCTACCCTAAATGTACCCTAAAAAGCATTCCATCTAAATTGCTCAAGGCCAAAAGAGAAAGGACTGGTTTGGTGGGACTGTCAAAACGTGTTTTTCCTTCTTCATTTACTGCTAGACCCCCTACAAATGTTTTATTTACAAATTGAAAGTGGACACTTACCAGCGCTGCCACTGCCCACACCGCCGGCTTGACTTCCCAGTAGGCCCTGGTTGCCCATCATGGCAGACTGAGGCATTGCAGAGTATGGGCTACTGGTCCTCATTGGTGGGAAAGATCCTGCGCTTGCCTGGTTTTGCAAATTGATATCCAGTTGCAAGTTCTGGTTCGGTAACAATCTCCCGAGCTGCATGGCCCGTTGGTTATTAAAAGCTGTATTGACAAAAGTAGAATGGAAGTCAAAACTAGTGTCAAGGAAGACACACACATTTATACAATAGATTTAGATAGTGTGTGTGTGTATATGTGTGTATATGTGTGTATATGTATGTGTATGTGTGTGTATGTATGTGTGTGTGTGTATGTATGTGTGTGTGTGTATGTATGTGTGTATGTACTGCAAAACATTCATCAGTTTGGCCTTCCTGCCATTTTTCGTCCTTCCCAGCAGCATGTGCTTTATCGGACACCAAGAATAAAACAGAGGGATTACATGTAGAAACGCATATGCGACGTCAGCTGGCAATATGAAGACTACGATGATGTGTGGCACTACCTACTTGGATTTTGACTCACAGGTGCATTTAAGCGCAATTGTTTATGAAGGGCACTCCATTAATATACTCTGTAGTGAATTTGGATCACTGAACATCTATAGCCCACCACTTTTCATCAAGTTTGATATATTATACATTTTTATCCTATTTTGGGTGCAAACCTGTCAGGATGGTTGTATTTGCATTTGGTAGCATCTTGTTTTAGTGCGTGTATATTGCATCTCCGTTTATACACACTTGGGAGTGTCCATGTAGGAATCTATGCCAGAATATTTATTCTCAGGTAAGTCTACATGGTTATTGTAGACTATTTGACTACTCTGGTCATTTTAATACTATTACAGTAAATGTAATCAAACACAGAATACGTTTTTTGCATTCCATGAACCCCTGTTCATGTAACTCAAAACTTTGTGTGAAAAAAATACACACCCACACACCCACACACCCACACACCCACACACACAGAACTGGTTATATATTTGATTTTGGGAATAATGCCGTTTGATGGGTTTGGGCCACCTGGGGACTACTGAGGAGCATTATTGTTAAATTGGGACACTATTATATTGCACATGTCCCGTGGGCTCTGCCAGCCCCATTATTTTTAGTACAGAATTTTAGCATACTGCAGCTGGAAATGTTATGTCATATTTAATGTCTTGTGCAAATTGTGGCATTTTGGATTGATTATCCAAAAGGAAGCATTATATTTTTGCTAGAAAACCTCAATGAGTTGAATACATGCACTTTACTATATACTGCACGTCTTCCGGTTTTCAATGCTTGGCACTGCTGATGCCAGCCTAATGACTTAAGTCTTTGTGACCGTCCTGTTGAAATTTAGGCCTCGATTCACTAACCCTGTGTTACATGAGGGCAAATAAGGCGACATTGTCCCTCGGGTTACCATATTCAACAAGGTAATCATATGCCAATTTAATGGCCATAATAGAGCTCGTTAGTAGAGTGAATGTCACATTATTTCAGGATAACGCTGCATTATCTTCCAACAACGTAACATTATGCAAGTCAGAGAGAGAGACGAGACAGAGACGGAGGGAGAGAGAAAGATAGAAAGAGAGAGAGAGATAGAGAGGGGAGAGAGGGGGGAGTATATGTGGCATCTCTGCCCCCCACCACCCCACCCCCCCATTCTACCCTCAAAAGCCCTAAGTCAGGGTCTGAATGGGAAGGAAAGCCAGAGATATGTATGATTTGCATAACAGTTATTACCTGGCATTAACCTTAACTAGTAAATGTGTGATGATCATTTAAATAGATTTGCATATCCTGCTAAATAACAGGCGTAACCCCCCCCCCCCCCCCCCCCCCCCGTCCCATATTCTTTACGGGCGTAAATCCTGGTTAGCGTCACATTATTTGCTTCAGTGAACACTGCATTATGATGAAGTGGCGTTAACATAGTCTATGTAAGGTGACGTTAGCCTAACAGCTGAAAGGACCCGTCCCTCGGTGCCTCCCAGCTGCCACCTAGCTGTTCCTGTTACATACAGCAGATGGTGCTCTCTGTTTACAGCAAAGCTTCTCACGGAGGATTTCTCTGGATCACAAACAGAAAACAAGCTGTTGTTTCTCGCAGAGATGATCAGGAACAGGAAACCCCTGCACGGGTCTGTGACTTACTGCTCTGCTGCATCCGGAGCATTCTCTGCTTCTGGATCCCGGAAGGCAGAGCGCCGCTGTTGTCACCAGTTAGCTGCATCAGGTCATTAATGATGGCTTGCTTATCGACCGAGTTAGCCGGGGCGCCGTGTCGAGCGTCTGAGAAGAGTTGGTTCAACTGGCTGTTTTGCAAGTCATCTAGGATCTCGTCTAGATTATCCAGATCACTGCCAGCATGCAAATGCTTGGAAGAAAAGAAAAGATTTATTGTTATGTTAGGACACCTTTCAACAAAGCTTTTCACGTACGACACTACAGCGTATGTAGCTTTTAAAATGTAACCAGTCTTTTTCAGTCTTCCATATGCGCTGTAGGAAAAGTATATGCACATTTTTATGTAGTGCTAACAATATATTGTCATTTTAGAGGCAACTCTCCCTCCCCCCCAAATGAAACGCACTACATGCACTTCCTGACTTGGAATTAATTGATATTTCTATTGAAAAACTAATTCAAAACCTAATCTTCAGAACTTGTCATATCAAAATCCCTTCCTTTTTAAATACAAATTTTTTTCCGGTCAAAAACAACATTTAATCACCTTTTCCCCCAGTACTCAAAGAATGTAGTTAGCGACTTTTACCTCTACAAGGAAGGTATGTGGTACTGTGCAAAATAGACATAGAATACAGGGAAATACAATACATTCAAACACAAGGCAACAATGGGAATCTCTGCCTGCAGGATTTATCATCTAGGGAAATTATATATATATATATATATATATACATATATACACATATACATATATATATATATATATATATATATATAACAAAAAGCAGCAGCCAGCACTCCAAGCAACAAATGTAAAGTCAAGGTGCATGCTCCATAGAAATCAATATAGAAACCCTGTCTTCCCATAAGAGAAGGCACAAAAGCAGCAACACTCAGATAAAGCAAAAAGACATGTATTAGCAGTTACAAAACAGCACACTATAAACCCAACGTTTCGGTCCTAGGCAGGACCTTCCTCAGGGGGGTGCTTCCCCCCTGAGGAAGGTCCTGCCTAGGACCGAAACGTTGGGTTTATAGTGTGCTGTTTTGTAACTGCTAATACATGTCTTTTTGCTTTATCTGAGTGTTGCTGCTTTTGTGCCTTCTCTTATGGGAAGACAGGGTTTATATATATATATATATATATATATACATATATATATATATATATATATATATATATGTGATATTACACATTTTGCACATGTACAAATTGGGCTAACTGTGATGGGTTAGGAAGCATTACTGCTACTTATTTTCAGGTCTATGAGTCTATTTGTTTAGAATTTGGGACGCTTTTCATATGGAATTTATTCTAATAGCATAACTACATTTGAAATAAGTGTACAAAGAATAATTAAATACCGTAAATATTCATCAGAGCCCCATGAGTGAGAATCAAACATTTTGATGACCTGCAAAGTATTAATTCCAAATGCTGTCACAGATTTATTTCGAACCAAAAGGTACTCACGAGATGACACCCGCAAACAGCAGCAGACGTGGTGCAATAAACATACATGTACAACGACCTAAATCATTTCAATTTAAATAAGAGCATCCCTCACGTTTCCAGGACCCATCCCCTTCATAATAATTGTATTTAATATTAGCGCTTTTCTCCCAATGGGACGTAAAGCGCTGCACAATTACAGCATAGCGCGCGGTACGCAGCACATATGATTGTTACAGACACCATCCCTGCTCAGATGATCTTGCAATCTATGATTTTGGTGACAGGCACAGGGAGATAAAGTGACTTGCCCAAGATCACAAGGAGCCGACACCGGGATTTAAACCAGGTTCCCCTGCTACATACTCGGTGTCATGGTTTTCAGAATCAGAGCCTTTAATGCAAAATGCTGTGACACCTGCACAATGATTTAAATAAAGGAGAGTTTCTGTGTTTATTGCCCCACGATTCCTGTGTACGGTTGCTGTGAGTTTTATATGTGTGGGAGTGTTGGCAGGACGTCCCTAGGAACCAGCGCTGGGAAGGAAGAGAAAGTGTGTGCGTAAGAGAAGAAACAGAAAGCGTGTCTGCCAGTATAATGTGCATCAAACAACATTTATATCAACATAGTCCTCTCCACAGTGTGATCTCAGTAAAAGCAATCACATGGCTTAGACAATCAAAGGGTTAAAACCTTCAATGCTAGATGGGCTGACGTGTGTGTGTGTGTGTGTGTGTGTGTGTGTGTGTGTGTGTGTGTGTGTGTGTGTGTGTGTGTGTGTGTGTGTGTGTGTGTGTGTGTGTGTGTGTGTGTGTGTGTGTGTGTAACCTTAGTTTGATCTTTACGGACCTAGTAGGGGGAAAAACCCAAGAACTTTCTGCACCACCAGCTACACACAGATGACCTTTAAGCATCTATATAAACACGAATATCCCCCACAATTCGGGCAGGTAATTGAGGAGACAGATCCAGTGGAGGTGACATCTCTCAAAAGAACAAAAAGGCTAATTATATCGCATAATGCTTTGGGAAAGCATTAAACAACTGTCCTGCAGATTGTTCCAGATGGCAACACTACCCCAATCACTTAAACACTATATTTGTCACTTAGTTGTGGTTAATTACTGCAGTTTAACACTAGGAAATACCTTTAGCGTTAATATTGTATTTATTTTAGCGTTGTCTCTGTTTTTCCAACAGCTTTTTAGGACCTTATGTACCAAGCCACACTTTGTAGGACTGTGTGTACCACTTATAGAAGTCATACCACGGGCTGCAAATCACTGGTCTGGTCTCTCAGTTTTATAACATACTAGCTGATATACCCGGCGTTGCCCGGAGGCCGTGAGGGGGGGCGTGAAAGGCAGGGGGGGGGCGTGAAAGGCAGGGGGGGGCGTGAAAGGCAGGGGGGGGGGCGTGAAAGGCAGGGGGGGGGGCGTGAAAGGCAGGGGGGGGCGTGAAAGGCAGGGGGGGGGCGTGAAAGGCGGGGGGGGCGTGAAAGGCGGGGGGGGGCGTGAAAGGCGGGGGGGGGGGCATGAAAGGCGGGGGGGGGGGGCGTGAAAGGCGGGGGGGCGTGAAAGGCGGGGGGGGGGGGCGTGAAAGGCGGGGGGGGGGGGCGTGAAAGGCGGGGGGGGGGGCGTGAAAGGCGGGGGGGGGGGGCGTGAAAGGCGCGGGGGGGCGTGAAAGGCGGGGGGGGGCGTGAAAGGCGGGGGGGGCAAGACACACACACACACAGTGTCACACACACACACACACACACACACACACACACACACAGTGTCACACACACACACAGTGTCACACACACACACTGTCACACAGACACACAGTGAGACACACACACACACACGTCACCTAGAGCGACACACACGCGACACCTACCTGTAGTTCAGGCCGCCACCATCTTGTCACTCGGCGCCGCGAGGGAACTACTTCCGGCCGCCGCCATCTTCTCAGTCGGCGCCGCCGCCATCTTAGGCGCATCGCGAGGGAGGAAGGGGGTCCGCTGCGCGGGGATGGAGATGAGGCGCCGCGAGGTCCGCTGCCTGTTCCCCTGCCGGGGATGGAGATGAGGGGAGCGGGAGCGCCGGGAGAGGTGAGCGGAGGGGGTGTAATGTGCGCGCGTGTGCACAGGGACATCTTGTCACTCGGCGCCGCCGCCATCTTAGGCGCATCGCGAGGGAGGAAGGGGGTCCGCTGCGCGGGGACGGAGATCAGGCGCCGCGAGGTCCGCTGCCTGTTCCCCCGCCGGGGATGGAGATGAGGGGAGCGGGAGCGCCGGGAGAGGTGAGCGGAGGGGGTGTGTGTGTGTACACAGGGGTGAGTGTGTGTGTGTGTACACAGGCCTGACAGTGTGTGTGTGTACACAGGGCTGAGAGTGTGTGTGTGTGTGTGTACAGGTTGTTGTTTCACAGGGGTGACTGTGAATGTGTGTGTACACAGGGGTGACTGTGTGTGTGTGTGTACAGGGTTGAGTGTGAGTGTGTGTACAGTGTTGAGTGTGACACTGAGTGTGTGAGTGTGAGGGGGTAACTGTGTACCAAGGAGTCCTCAGAGGTTCTGGCCGTGTGGTGTGACTGCAAGTGTGTGAGAGTGAAGGAGGTGATGTCACAGTGGGGCGTACCTCTTGGCCAATGAGTCACGGACCAATCAGATTCACCGCAGATAGCACTAACCTCATTAACCATTCGATTTTATATATTAAGATATGCTCCCTTTTCGTTTGTTTGTACTTTAATATCAACATATACTGTATACAGGGATGTGTTTTCCTATTTCTACAAGAGACGTTATATTAACACGGGTTGGAACATGGGTTACATGTGTGGTTTCTGTAAAGTAGGTGATCAGTATGATATGAACGTTTGTGCAGTTACCACACACAAATTCATTTTAATATTGGTTTGTTTTTAACATTTGGCATGACATTATCTAATGTGAACAAGCAATAGTGAACCTTGTGTAGGATAAGCTCAGAAGCACACATTTTGCCCTTTATCATCCTTATTTTAATGTATTGTAAGTACAATTAAAAGCAAACTAATAAAAGTTGAGACACACACACACACACCTGTGAGAAAGACACAGAGACCGTGAGACAGAGCGATACAAGAAAGCAACAGCATACTATGCAAGTGAAAACAATTGATGGTTTATTTAAAAAATCAATGTTTTTGGTCCCCATTGGGGGATAATAAAGGTCCCATTGGGGACAAAGATTAACCTTTAAATAAAGCACCTATCTTTTCTCTTGCACAGTGCGCTGGTTCTGTTTCTCTGTATCGTGGAAAGGAGCACTCACGCTAGGTATACAGCCACAGGAGCTGTCACAAGCTGGGCTGAATCCCGGCAAACTATAGGAAATACTCTAGGCAAAGAAGCACTCGCGTGGACTTGCTTGAATGTCAAACACTGTGGTGATTTATTGGTTCAGAATGACGTGTGGTTCCAAATCTTGGACCTCTCAAGATAACAAATCCACTATAGTGACAAAGTGAAATACCCTCTAATACCCATTGTAAGAGATGTGTGCAGAGGTACGCAATGGAGACCGTTTTTAAGGTGAAATTAAAATAAGGCTTTATTGCGTCTGTTCCTTTAAACACTGCAAACACAAACATAAAAGAAAAACTTACACATTGTACTCCAGCCTTATCTAACTGGGTGGGTAGCTAAGCTGCTTAACACACACACACAAACACACACACGTCCAAAAAGAAAGTCTCATCTGTATCTGGGGTTTCAGAAGGCGAAGGCCTCTCTGTTCTCCTGGGTTAGCATCCTTGTGTGCTATGGCACTCTCTGTCTCCAGGTATAGAGGTCTTGTCCCCTTGTCTTGCTGGCAGCATACAGTCCTTCTGTGTGCATCAAGACATCTTCTTTTCCTTAGTTCAGCCCAGGTGTGGGCTAAGGAATCTCCTTCCTGTTTCCCAGAACAGGCTTTTTCTGACAGTCCTAATCAGCTAGGCGGAGTCTGGTTGATTGCTGGTGTGCAATTAACCAGCACACTGCTGGATTAGAGGCACGTTTTTCCAATGATAAGTCCCTGTTACACCCATAATGCCTCGTGTAGAGTGCAAACAGTGGCAACAAAATGTGAGGACTGGCGCCCAAACTATTACCAATTATTGCGCTTCACTAGTGTTGTTTCTGTGCTGCTGCATAGTAATGGTTTGGCACAAATGCAGTATGGGTATTAGAGGCTATTGAGCTGTGTGACTATAGGTCAGGGGTGGCCAACTCCAGTCTGCAAGGGCCACCGACAGGTTAGATATAAGGATAACCCTGCTTCAGCACAGGTGACTGTCGAAGACTGAGCCACCGGTGCTGAAGCAGGAATATCCTTAAAACCTGACCTGTTGGTGGCCCTTGCAGACTGGAGTTGCCCATCCCCGCTATAGGGGATTTGTTATTTTGAGAAAGGTCCACAATCTGGACCGAAACATCCATCTAAAACAATAAACCAGTTTTTGATTGTCAGAGCAAATCCACACGAGCGCTTTTAGTTCCGGTCTCTCTACATACTGTACATCGATAATGGTTGCGCACCTCACCTTTACAGAGTGTTGCGGATTGCTTGTGACACACACACACACACACACACAAAACCACCCACCCCCCTCCCCCCCCGAAAGGAGCCTGCAAATGCCTAGAGTTCTGCTGCTATTATTTCAGTTCTGCTTTTAGAATGCGTGATGGGGTTTCCTTGCCTAAAGGATGGCATCCCACAAGGACGCAGCAAGCTAATTGCATCGACATGCACTATCATGGCATATGTTCAGTTAATAAAGGGAAGAAAAAAACCACATATTAGCAGTTTAGCCTCATTAGTGCAACGTCAGCCATGCAAGTGAAACACAAAAAAATTACACAGATGTTTCTGCCGCATCAAATGGGAACAGGTTTCCCCCAAAATGTCCAAATTATCACGTGGCAAGACATTTTCCCACACATTAGTAACGCATGTTTTGCCAGGCCTTCAAAAGGTTAAATATATGGAAGAATATGCAGCGCAGGCCATTCAATTCGATGCAGGACTTCCAACATTGAACACCCAGTGCAGAAGGGGTTAAGGCAGCTTCATTTCTAGCTCTACAAATAGGATACCATATCAAAAGCAGCTCTGTGACAAGCACGGCCTTCCTGTACATATGCAGTCACCTGACACTGGATGTTTCTGAAGTCTGACGTGGTTCACCCACAGGATGTTTTGGAAGTCCTTGGATGAGATGCCAGTGGTGAATGTATAGCGTTAGGGCGGTGCACCAGTTCAATCTGTTTTTAGAAGCGGCACGTGCCCCTTTCTGAATATGACGGTTCTGCGTGTCTACACGTCACATAATGCATACGACCTGTAACTTGTCTTCGCACCTCTTAACCTCTTGCTTCCGGGGGCATGCAACACAATGCATTGCAGGTCCGGTCAGCAAAATGGTTAAAAACTCTATTCCCACAACAAAGGCACAGCCTCTCCCATATTGCTTGTAAAACATGAGGACCCCCTGAACAAAATATATATTCAACCACATATTAAATAAGTTATGGTGGGTAAAAAAGTGACAAAAACCCTCCCCCGTGTAGCATAGAGCAGGGGTGCGCATTTTTTTTTGGCTGTGCCCCCACCCCTCTGTCCTGGTCCCTGTGCTCGCGCCCCCCTCTCGAGTGACCTGGCGTCAAACGACATCGAGGGTCACGTGACGTCACATGACCCCGGAGCGCCATTTAACGCGAGTTGCCATGACGACATGACCAGAAGCCAGGTGAATCCCGGTAAGTTGAGGATGCAGAGGTCTCGAGCGGTCCCCCTGCATTTAATTTAAATGCCTCTGCAACCGCCCGTGCTCCCCCCCCCCAGAAAAAACCCGCGCACCCCCGTCATAGAGCAAATAAAAAAAAATCCCTTGTGAGCACATTCACACGTCTGACAGCTCTGTAACCTTGCTCTTCCCCATTATCTCTTAGCATGCAATGCTTCCTCTGCAGCCAGGGATTCTGGGCAATGACATGAAAATGAGCACAGTGTCACCTTTGACTTCATATCCATTTTAACATGGACCACTATAAGCCTATGCCTGCCGCATTACACAGCTTTATAGCACAGCCCGGGGGTTACAGAAGTGCAGAGCCAGTAACCCAACTCACAGACTAACATAGCATTCACATTTGTCTGCAGTTCGCCAGGAACAGAACTTGCTGGGATTGACCTTGAGGGAGGTTATTGATGGACTAAAACACTATTTTACTGTAAACGTCTTAAATCTGCGTAATCAGGTATTTGTCTTCTGATTTACTGTTGCATCTATCCTGCCATCACATACTCTTGATTTCTGATCATTTTCTGTGAAACCCTTAGGTTTATATGTAGGCTTCGTTTGGTTTATGACCTCCCGCTGACCCCCCTAAAGACCGCCAGCTAGCTGATGGTTCTAATAAAGCTGCCTATATTCAATCTATTTGAACCTTCAAATAATTGCAGAAGTAGCCAGCACAGAGGCATTTCTAAAAACATCTGGTTTCTCACTGCCATGTTACTATGTGCTGAAATTGACACACATGGATCTGAATAACTAGAGCTGAAGGAAAAAACGAAGAAATGCCCAGCTACTAGTCCTCAAAAATAACGTTCTACTCAAAGAACAAAACTGAGATGCAAGACTCCCATCTAAATAGTATGAGAAAACAGAGCAGAAGGACCAAATAAAAAGTACTTATTTGACCCTTACATTTTTTTTATAACTATACCAATGTTTATGTTTCCAACAATTCAGCCTCTCTATTTTATCCAGGATATACTTGAGAACAAGATACATCTTAAAAGTGGATTAATGCTTAGAGAAGTGTTTTTCAACTTTGGTTCCAAGCCTCCCCCTAAAGGGTTCCCGGCAATTTTCAGGGCATTTGAAAATTGTATGAAATACAGAAGAATTTACAATGCATCTGATCTCAGACGCGCTATTAGAGAGGGTTGGGGTTCCTTACAATGCATTTGATCTCAGACGCACTATTAGAGGGGGTTGCGGTTCCTTACAATGCATCTGAGCTCAGACGCGTTATTAGAGAGAGTTGGGGTTCCTTACAATGCATCTGATCTCAGACGCGCTATTAGAGAGGGTTGGAGTTCCTTACAATGCATCTGATCTCAGACACTATTAGAGAGGGTTGGGGTTCCTTACAATGCATCAGAGTTTTGTGTTCAGTAGCGCATAAGAAAAACATTGAAATAAATAAACAGGTTTTATAACAGTACATTATTGATGACCACACTTGTACCTGGCTAAAGCTTCTTCAATTCAGACAAAGGCTCCCAAAACAATACAGAGGTTCAACAAAATCTAAACTCTCCATCTCTGCTTCTAATCACTTTACCTATATTAAGGCTAATGTCTAGTGACGTCACCAACTCTCCAAGCATGAGCGCAGGGTGCCCTGCATAATTTTGCAAGCGGGGGCGTGGATCGGGGCTATTTCTGTGTGTAATATGTTTGTGTGTGGCTGTGTTCTGTGTGCATCGACTGCTGCTGAGCGCGCTTCAAAGTCAATTTTGTTAGTCTCCCTAAGCGCCAAGCTTGGGAGAGCGTACGTGCACGCTCACGAGCGCGCTGCGTGGCCATACCAATTGATTTTAATTGCAGTGCGCTCAGCGGCAGCGTGGACGCAGCCTTAGATAGCAATACTAAATCAATAATGAAACCTGCAGTGTGGAGGAAGGTCTCCGTTATTGGTTATTACTGATGGTTTAGTCAAATGAACGGTTAATGCACAAAACCAACATTTTAGCAGCGTGATACTCTGAGGAATCCTTCCATTTGTTCCTACTACTCCAAAAAGACATGGGGGGGTTATTCAAGTCAATGGCATCCTACTGCACTTTAATAAACCCCATACAGAGAGACATTCTCCTGTGGGGAATAGGATGCAGAAGTAAACATGCCGCCCCCAACCCCACACCCTCCCCCCCTTCCTGCAAATGTAATCCCAATGGCACAGTGCTGATTTCAATAGCAGTTAGCAGCTGGAATGAGATAAACGAAGAGTTGAAGACTGTTGCCCCTTGTAAGACCGGTATTTATTAACCCTGGAAAGTGGCAGACTTTGAAAATCGAAGGGATTTGGGCAGTGCTATTAAATGGCAGCAGCGTGGCTCATTGGCAGAGTCACCGGCGCTCACAGAGCCTCCGTGGAGATGTGGTGCCGCAATGTGCAGGACTCGGCGCTCTCACATCGGTCAGCCCGTAGCTTGGCAGGGCACCTGCATGATGCGGGTTACAGCTCCGGGTGCCGGGAAGTTATCATCGTGTTGTGGGTAAATGGCAACAACAACAACAAGTGCCTGAAAAGGAGTGATCATGGGTGAGACCAGATCAGGTTTCATAGTCTGCAGAGGATTTCTTCCCTAATCTGAAAACAAAACACTGGCAGTGGAGGGGTTAAAATCGGCAGCACAATTGTGTGTGATTCTTATGCAGCGCAGACCTGACAGACTGGCAGCACACTTAAAAAATGTAATATCTCTGCAAACTTTATTTTAGGGGGGAATGTCGCATTAAAGTAACAGTCCTCCTTAATCATATTGTCAAAAAATTTTTTTTTTTTTTAAATGATTTTCTTTTTAAGGTGTCAATCACCTACATGTACCCTATTAAAGCTGCAGTTCAGTCTTATTTTTTTTTAAATTTATTTTTTTACTTCAATAGTTTCATGTGAGAAATCTCTAATTACCTAAAGAACTGCATAGCTGCCGGTCAATTCGTTCTCCGTCTATTGATCGGCAAAGTTTGGCGACATCTTTAAATATGGGGAATGTAAATCGTTGCTATAGGAACAAGAATGCTTGTTAAAATAGAATACAAGAAAATTGGTCTTTCAAAGTTGTTGTTTTTTTAAACAGAAAATGCTAAAAGTATTTTTTCTTACTACAGAACTGATTTATTAAAAAAAAACACACATGCAGGATATTGCCTGAACTGCAGCTTTAAACAGGCCATTGACGGTTAGCTCACTTTTGTAGGACTATCCCTTTAAACCCTTACAATACAGTACAATGTAGGCCCCTCTGGCAGGGAAGTGGTTAAAGCCTGCAGACATGACTATGCCCAAAATGACTGTTCTTGATCTGCACCAGCTTTCTACTGACAGATGCAACTTCATTATTAGTGTTTGGGAGTTGGCTTATTGCCTTTGTAACATACAAACCAGGAGTGGCCAACTCCAGTCGCTAAGTGTCAACAAAAGTTCAGGTTTTAAGGATATCCCTGCTTCAGCACAGGCCGCTCAATTGATGGCTCAGTCAGAATGACTGAGCCACCTGTGCTGAAGCAGGGATATCCCTAATACCTGGCCTATTGGTGGCTCTTGAGGACTGGAATTGGCCACTCCTAGTTATAAAACACAGGGACAATTCTGTAATCAGCTCCTTGTGACTATCAGTAAGTCCCCATCTCCCCGTGTCCTTGGAGAAGTCATGTTCGCTCCTTTAAATCTCCCGCAGACAAAAGACACAAGGGTCTGCAGTTCATATACAGCTCTGCTCTATACAGAGCCTGAACAATGAACGGGCTGTGCTCAGGCAAAAGGGGGCAATACATGTACACCGAAAGGTTTAGTGGGCAAAATGTTATATAAGTCAATACGATTGTTTTTCTTTGATACATATTGTGCAATTTTCGCCCCCTAAATTGCACCACTTTTGCCAGGATACATAGACCCTTATATCATTAACGTCTCTGCTCTCAATTAAGAGGCAGATGGCTGTCGGACATGCTTAGCAATACTCGGCTTGGCTTTTCATGTAGGACGCTCATTATAAAGGAGGCGGGCGTCTCAGAACATACAGCTCGGCCTTAAGCTGGAGCTGCGCTTTCCTTTCAAAAAGAAAAACTTCTCGGAGGAAGACAACATATATTGCACGTAAACAAGATTGTTTAATGTCACGTCCTGAGGAAGTCAAAACTAAATGACGAAAATAAAAAAGAATCAGAAAAGTGATCAGTGAAAGAGGTGTAGAGTTCAGCACATTTCCTGTAAGGGGTTGTGCTTTTTGTAATCTTTCAACAGACGGATGCTTTATGTTTAACACTGCGACTTATGTGAAATTGGGATTGTTTTAGTATAAAAGTCTGGGAACCCTCAGGACATTGAGCAGCTAATACAGGCATACCCCGGTTTAAGGACACTCACTTTAAGTACACTCGCGAGTAAGGACATATCGCCCAATAGGCGAACGGCAGCTCACGCACGCGCCGGTCAGCACGTCCTGAACAGCAATACCGGCTCCCTACCTGTACCGAACCTGTGTGCAAGCTGGGAGACTATAGAGCCTGTTACAAATGCGTTATTTATATCATTTATGCACGTATATGATGATTGCAGTACAGTACATGCATCAATAAGTGGAAAAAAGGTAGTGCTTCACTTTAAGTACATTTTCGTTTTACATACATGCTCCGGTCCCATTGCGTACGTTAATGCGGGGGTATGCTTGTACCTGTACGGCTACAGAGGCCAGCAATGCACTGCAAGCGGTGAAGGGGTTAAATCAAACAGGCTGCCAATTACAGGGGGGAAAAAAAGACGGGAATAAATAAAGCAAGAGTACTGAGAACTGTTGTGGAGCCTATACGTAGCCATGGAGAAAAAAAGGACATTGTTTGCATGCAGTGATACTGTACTTGCTACTGGACCAAAATGAAAGTTATAAATAAGCCTGTTTATACATGAGCTAGGGGAAAAAATAACTAAACTACTGTACACTGTTAATTGAAAATAAATGCATCTATATTTATGGTGATTCAGCATGTAGTAATTATTTCCACATTAGTGGATACCTTACTTGTGTGGCCGGATGCTTCCAAAATTTCCCAGATAGGCAGAAAAAAAGAAATGAAGTCTAACATAAAAAGTGTTCTGTTACTGGTAAGTATGTCGCCTATAAAAAGGGGGCTCGTGATCCAGACACCAAGCCCTATATACGAGGACACGTGGCTCCAAGATCCAACTTAGGCCAGGTCCCCCCGCTGGCTACTGCAGCGCCCGCTGTGGCGAACGCTGCAGGGACAAAAACCGCCCCACAATGGGGCCGGCCCGCTGCAAGGAAAGAAACGCCTGCTCAAGAAAATTGACATCAGGAGTCGCAACGGAGCGTTAGGGCACACCACCGGCTGTTCAGCCAATGAGGGAGAACCTGCTGGGTGACGTCATGGCTGCGCCCCCGTCACTCCCCCCCTGCAGACTAGGGGACTCGGCTGCACGCGCCGCCTGCCTCGCAGACGTGCGTGCAGCGCAGGCACTAGGGTCGTAGCCGTACACTGCTCAACATCGCAGACCACAAGCTCTGTATAAAAGAGATTCCTGATTTCCAAGTCTATCTACCAAAATGCCCCAATTCTTCTAAGGAGATAACATCTTTACTGCCAAGAGAGCAGTTTAAATAAACAAACAGGAATACAAACACTGAAACCACACAACAGAATACAATGTGCATTGTCACACTAGTACTGATGAAAGAAGAGCAAATAAAACCTCATACATGCAGTTTTGCAACATCTTAAAGTTGTAAAGTATCGCTGAAGCGAACCAGCTGGGAAACGTTTAACAAATGGAAAAACAGGACTGTGGAAACGGCAGCGCTGTGGGGGCACTTCAAGTTTTATTCCAGTTCTGCACTCACATTATAAAGAAAATAAGAGGTCTCTCTATTCCTGTTGGGTCTGTGGATCTTATTGACTCGCTGCAAAAGGAAAACCCAACTGTGATAGCGAATGGATTAATCCTCAAGGTCTATCCCCAGTCCTGAAAGTATGGGGGGGGGTTGGGGGGAGGATCGTTTCATTACAACGAGGAACCACTACAGTAGGTACACTCCCTCCAAATTTACCAAAGAAAAAAAAAAGTTAGGCAGAGAATACAACTTTGATGACTATTTTTGAGAAGTTATTCTTACCTGGTCACCAGACCCAAAGCTTTGCTCCTCCTTTTCAGTCTTTATAGCGGTTAGCTTTGTGCAGCTGGAAAGTTCTGTTTTGCTATCCAAGCGCTCCAGCTTGGGTGTAATGTCTGCTAAATGATCTTTAGTATCATCCTTATCTAACAAGTAGCGAAGTAGTGCATTTTCTTTCTTCTTGGGACTCACGGGTTCCTGCTTTATGGTGACCTCTGAGCCAGGACCTGTGCTATTGTCCAATTCTTTACCAGTGGCCTCTGCTGTAAGCTTGGCCAAGTCAACTGGGGAACTACTGTCTTGAAGGAGTCTGTGCAAAATTTTATGCTTCTCTTTGAGTGAGGTTCCGTGTGCTGAGGCAGACATACTATTGGCTGCAAAATTTCCCAAGGAGTCTTTGTTGTGAGCATCTCCTAAAGTGGTGGACAGCAGCGATGACTCCATCTGATCAGATTTGGTGGTGAGCAACTGCAACAGTTTTGTCTGGCCTTTGCTATCAAGCAATCTGTTCTGTCCATCCATTTTGTCAATACCAGATGCCATGTTTTCATTGCAGTCTTTCTGCTCGGCTGAATGGCATCTGGTTTCTGCTTGTCCAGTTGCACCTTCAGCCTGCTCCCCATACATCCCAAAGGATTCTTTAGAGTCCATGCTCCCCATCTTCCTAAGCTGAGGAGGGTTCATGTGTCCGGGTGAATGTTGTAAATTACCAACTTTTATATCAGGCGATGACAGCGGTGGGGCTAGAGGGACACCGTGGCCCTCACTGAGAGCCTGAAGTGCATTTAGGGAACTGTTGATATAACTATGGCTATTTCCTGTGCTACTGCACACACCAACTGGCGAATGCAAACTTCCTGCGGGGGAAAACTGACTGGGTGCAATACGAGGACTTCCTGCCACTCCCGGGCTCACGCGATGCCTTGGGGAAAGCATAGAGTTAGACTGGCACTGGCCCTGGCCCATGCCAGGACTGCCCTGTGACGGGCTATTCATTTTGAGTGCATAGTTATTACCCTGAGGAGTGGTTGCTTGCATGCTGGAGACGTGGTTCATCCCTCCTGAACCAACAAATCTGCCTGCTGGCAAGCCCATTTGATCCTTTGGGCCATTGATGGCATAATTCATATTGCTACTTATGGTCATATCCTGACCTGGGTTCCCACCGCACATTGCTTGATGGGCTGGAGAGCTGGGGTTTAATGTCTTTCCCATGGCTGGTCCAGCCATGTCCTGGTTCATTACACACAGATTATGTTCTCTACAATGTAAGAAAGAAAAAAAGTCAGTTCAAATGTTCAATACGTTTTGTGAGCGAGAGCACGCGCACACACACACACACACACACACACACACACACACACACACACACACACACACACACACACACACACACTTCCATCCCTCAAAACACAATGACCATCAATATTACCCAAATGAGTAAATCAATACACACAGAGGGAAAATAATAATTGAAGTAAAAGTAGCAATAGACATTATGTAGAACAGTGCTGGCAAGTCTGTGCTGGCATGTCTGCTGTCTGTGCTTTTAATGCCCTCCTCCTTCAAGGAGGCGAAGAGAGGTTAAGTAAGGAGAATTAGGGGCGACCTCACTGTTGAGTGTGAGGGATGAGCATACACACGAGGGTGCTGAAAACCACACCCGTGAGGGAAACTAGGAACAGAATGCATTGTATTTCATCATCCCACATTACCTATGTGAATGAATCTTCTGCCCAACTTAAAAGAATGTTCTATAAAATAAATCATGAATAGGATTCTATATAAAGAATGATATTATATATTGTGTACTTCTACAGTGTACGTATTCAACCGCCCCGAGGAAGAGTGCATGTGCCCTGGAAATGGTTAAGCAGGATGGAGTAGCAAGCCAGAGCATACGACAATGGGTGTATTTAGAGAAGTACAATGGCCATCAATACCAAGAGGGAAGAGTATTAATTTAAGAAAGGGTAGCACTAGGCAGAATGTAGAGCAGTGATGGTGCACCTATGCCAATATGTCACCTGTCCAATCTCTTTACTGTCCTCCTCCTTCCTCAAGAAGGCCAAGAGTGGGGCGTATTTGGGGTAATACTGCTGAGGAAGGGTGGGGGATAAGAGGGTGCTGACCGCATTGTACTTAATACCACGTATGTACCGAGCATTAAGAGCACAGAAGAAAAATGCAGGAGCAACCACCTCCCTAGCCCAGGTTAATATTCTGCGGCTAGTCAGCACTGACCTACAAGTATTAAATACAGTATAAGCTAAAAAACAGAACTTCTGGCCACACGTGTTCAGAGTTGAATATTCAGACAACTTGATCACATTCATCGTGTTTTACAGTGCATTTTTTAGGTAATATTTTCACGTTAAAAGTCTACAACGGACAGACTGGTCCTTATTTTAACTGCAGTACAGCAACTGTTTCCCCCACGAAGATCATTGATGTGACGACAGGTTTCAAATAAGATTTCTGCAATTACATCCTTCTGAGAAGCTCCAACTTTAGATTCAATGGGTGGAAAGCACAACTGCAAGTGAGCGCCTGTTTTCAAATGGAATAATTTAAGAACATTACATAGTAAACTTTCACTACCAGGCTCATCAAGACTTATAAAACCCACAAACACACACTTGGAAACATGGTCCCAATTGAACCTATTCGCTGTCACAGGGGCCTGCAGAGTATTGCACAAACACCTGCTTCAGCACAGGTGGCTCAATCAGTGGCTCAGTTGAAGACCAAGCCTCTGATTGAGCCACCTGTGCTGAAGCAGGGACTGCATTGAGCCACATGTGCTGAAGCAGGGATATCTTGAAAACCTGACCTATTGGGGGAGGGGGGGCGGCATGGGGGCTTGAGGACTGAAGTTGAGCACCGCTGGGTTAGATGACCAGCCTTGCTGAACCCCAACAGCTGCCTGAACCAAATCGGTTATCCATTATAGAGACCTGTAGACTGAGACCCTGTCACTGTGACATGAGACTACATCTAAGCACAGCTGTACAGAGCACTCATTTGGACAACGGCTGATTTATAAAAAAAATAAGATTGTTTCTGCAACATCTTGATTCAAATCCTGCATTTGTCACTTGTCCAGTTCCCTTTTCTAGCCCCTTACCCTGTCCTGCTTTGAGCCAGTTGATATTGCTTCTGTTCACATGAAACAGATTTGAATAATAATTGAGGAACACCAAGAATCAGAAACACGAACACCCCTGCAAATCGCTTCTCATTCCCTACAGCCCTCCAACACCAAACGTGTCAAGGGAGAGTTAAGAAGAGACACTGGGTTTAGGCACAAGAGTCAATTCAGACAAACCAGTTATTTAAGGGGGGGGAAGAGGTTTGAAGGAATGGAAATGTTTAGAGCTAGATCGCACTACATTTTGCACCCTATTTGATTTACATGGTATTGCCTGCAGGTCAGTTTATTAGCTGCCATTTGTAAACCACCCGACAGCAATTTCCATATATTGGGAACACGTTGTCAGAAGGAAACACACAAGCAAGCGAATGGGCTTTACCTCTGCAGCATATGCATGGATAACACAAGTTGAGGTTCGTTAGTAGTCTGTGAGCGGAGGAGCTTGCTCTTCGTTTGGGCTGCAACACTCGTGCCATCGGACAAGGAAAACCGGTACATAGGACTGAATGCATGTCCCTGCCTGAGAACTGGAAGTATAGGGAGGGGAGAGATACAGAACACATCAATGTGGGAACAGGTAAAAACACAACATGGTCAGCTTTCCAACGGAAAGAGAAAGCATTGGAATAAATAGTGCTCCTCGTGGGGTGCTGCGTTACCTTCTTGGTGATGCCTTTTGCTGTAAGACATATTTCCGTCATGCTGAGCGTGGAATCTCTGAATGCACCTCCGAACCAAATCCTCCCAGCCTGGTCTCATTAATGCCCTCATAGTACTTGTGTCCAGAGAAGTGATTTTGCCTGGAGTTACGCAGGTGAGACAAAAAAAAGAAAAGAAAGTGTAACTATCAAAGTGCATAGCAGCTTTAGATGGCAAAATGGAACAGCGCCAGGAACAGTGCATGAAAGGAAGAGGAAGCTAAAAATGGCACAATTGCAATTCTCTACCCAGAATCCCTGTCTGAAGCTTAACCACTGTATGACGTATCGCAATGGAGTGAATGAAGCATACTCCTCATGAATTTTGTCTCTTTTTAATAGTGGAGGGATTATTGTCAATATTTGACTGTACCTACCATTACCTAATTATGCTTTCTTTGTTATTTAAACTCACTCCCTTCTAGTTGTTTGCCGTTTCTTTCTGACCCCCATTATGCCAGCTTACACAACCTCTCTGTTGTAGGACAACCTGCATGTCACAGTTCTCTGCCTATTGCTTTGTGACACAAGAGAAGCAGTACGAGTAGTTTGTGACACAAGCATTGCTGTGGCTGTTAAGCAGAGTTCTGCACTAAACACTCAGTATGTAAATGTAAAACCCCCAGGAAGTCATTTTATCTTCCAACATTGAACTGAAGTGGGTACACTTCCTAAACGTAGCGTGGTTTTATATATGTTTCGTTGTAAGGTTTACGTTTTTTACACCCAGGAAAGAATTCTCATTGTACGGTTCTTTTGAACATAGTTGTGGTGTATGCGTATTTAATTTATGCATTTAAATTGCATATTCACCAACTCAATACTCGCCACACATCTTGAGAGTCAAGTTTCTAAACCTGCAGGATCAGAATTTGCAACACACAAATGTGCAGCCTGTCCTCCGATAACAGGCGACACCCAGGAACCACCTACAGAGCAAGCTTTATGTGCCTATATAAAAGTATGAGCCAAGCAAATTTGTAGAGACTAATAGTCTCCGCATATAAAAAAAACTTAAGATGTTTCTAAGTAGTTCTACTCAAGAAATCAACCAACGTAGCAAAGCAAGTGGCAAAGCGGCTAGTCTCCCCATTGCTGCAAAAAGATTGTTCAACAAATACAATGCACTCTACCAGGGGTAGCAAACTCCAGTCCAAGAGCCACCAACAGGTTAGGTTTTCAGGATATCCCTGCTTCAGCACAGATGCTTCAATCAGTGGCTCAGTCGAAGACCTGTTTGTAGCCCTTGAGGACTGGAGTTGGCTACCCCTGCACTATACGCTCCAATCCCCCTTCAGCCGTGTAGGCATTAAGGCAGCAGAAACCTGTAATATATTGTAAAGCAAATATTATTTGCTGCTGCAGCATGTTACCAAGCTGCTCTTCGGCAGGATTCTTATTTGTTCATATGTATTTATTACATTGCAATATAGACTTGACAAAAGTTGACTTTTTAGATCTCCTTCCCTTTTTCTAATCAGGGGGGGGAAGGGGGAAGCTTGCCGCTTCCTCGTAAGAGAATTTATAGGGATGAAACATATGCAATAAAATGCTCACTTGGTGCAGGGAATAATTGTTATTTGCAAGTACACACTGCTGCATTGGCTGGGTGGCAGGCTTTGGAAAACCCTGACAGACGTCTAAGACCCTTTAATACAAATCTGCGGAGTAAGCACCAGTTGTGCTGAAATAAGACCGCGGTCTCCATAGCAAAAGTGAATATTCAGACTGGTTGACATATTGATTTTTTTTTTTTTTAATAATACACCCAATAATAAAGCTTTATATAAAATAAGAATGATTTTATTAACATCATGCTCGCAAGACCGTACAGGTCTAAAAATTGCTACCACTTTCTGTATGTGCTTCATTAAAAGTACAAGTGTCGTCTACCTTTTGAAAATGCACACGACAACACAACCAAGCACTCAGACATAGGACTGCACACCTCCAGCCAGCTACCACCGTCTGTGATAAGAATAAATCGTTGTGCTTTCACGCTGTGATAATCAGTGTTGTCCCAGGGCGAAGTGCTTCCTAATATGCCATGCACTCTCAGACACAAGGGAATGACAACACTGCTTCCATGATGGTGCATTCTTACCTTGCAGGTCCTGACGGGTGGTGAAGGTCTCGGATGAGGGGAGCGGAGGTCTCTCCTTCATTGGGACCCTTCTGGCCACACAAATCAAGCAAGACTGCAAATCTTCAAAAGAAACAAAAAAAAAAAAAAGTGTCCACATTGAAATCCAGCAGGTGCAATTCCATGCAATGGCCAAGCTACATTAACAGCCAGCAAAATGTGGCTACCGTTGGATATTAGACTGAGTACCATGTGTTACTGACGCCCTATATTTCACACTAAAAGTGTATTATTAGGAGGTTTTCATGGTAATGGGGTAGACGTTTCTTTCACATGTTCCATGCGTTGCAGATCCTTCTGAAACTGAAGGGGTTAAAGCGCTTGCATGCACAAAGTTAAAGCATCACATTATCACGCATTCCTACCCAATATAACTTCCGTGAATCACATGCATATTGCACCAAATGTGGAACCTGGCAGGCTCAGGAGAACCAGAAGGAAGTCATTATACTGGCAGCTAAACAGATGCATTAAACAGCCTCCCAGCAGATGTGTTGGGTTTCCAAAGCATGGTAAGTGTACGTATCAAATGGCGAGGCCCCCTCTGACGAAGTGGCACATGGACATTAAATACACCAGCAGTAGATAGCACATGGACGTTGTTGCATAGGGACAGCTTGTTTTATTATATGCTGTATTAAAAGGTTCAGTTTGACATCAATATATACTGTAGTGATCTAGCCAAGAGTTTTCCGCAAGTCAACCCAGCTGCTCGGATTTCTACCCATTAATGTGAAGCCTGCTTGCTGGATCACCTTTGCTTCGAAGGGAGTTCTCTGACAATAAAAGGAATGTCACTTAATACATTACCTTCACCTTCCTCTTTGATGGACTTTGGTTGGGATACAGCAAAGCACTGCATAGTTTCGTATTTCTGATGTGCTTCCTGGCCGTCATGACCTTCCTCTTCAGACTCCGTTATTGGCTTCACCAGCATACGGCAGTTAAAGGTATGGCTGTTACGTCTAGGAGCTTCCCCTGACCACGGTCCCCCATTGACTGCGCAGATGAAAGAATAAATGATTGCATATTGGGATACAAGCTATGTGTACACAAGGAAGAGACTTGTAGTACAATATATAGAGCTTTTGCATTTTTACAACTCCTCTATGAAAAACTCACGTTCGTGCATTAAAAGGTACAACAACCTGCGGCTCGACGACACACTTTCAGGATCAATACGGTTGCCAATATTTGGGTTATATCTCAGTAGGTAACTTACAGAAACAGACATGGAAAAGCCTATACCAGGGAAATATGTTCCATTTTGGCATTTCTGACTTAAGTAAGGGGTACACCAAAAACGGTCTAGGACGTTTGGCCGCGTCCAATCCGCCACCGCCGGGAACCTCGCCCCATGACACTTCGGCCCCGGTGCCATCTTTAATTGTCCGAGTTCTGCACTCCGAGTCCCGCATGCCCTCGTCAATGTCCCCTGCGGTCGCCACTCATTTAAAGATGGCGCGTCGGAGCGGCGACCTCAAGGGACTTTGGACGAGGGAGGGAGGGCGGGACACGGACATTTAAAAAGGTAGTGGTGGGGTCAGAGTGCGCGCGGACAAAAAAAGTCAAGGGGCAAAGTTCCTGGCGGAGGTTTGGTCGCGGCCGAAAGTCCAATTCCGTAGTGAAAATGCACTGTAAGTGCACTGTACTGGCCCAGAGCCATTCAACGACAAGAGCAGCGGAACCAAGAAGACCATCTTTGTAACTACATCCAGTGCATGCTGCAAGCTCTTATTCCTATAACGTGGTAAGAAGGTGTGACATATCGGCCCAGCAATTCTACCTTTTGTCATGATTATTATTTTGGGGACTCGTCACTGACCTGGTAAGTTCATGCACTACTTTTATGCAATATAAATTCTTATTTAAAGCAGCTTTATTTAGTGGTTTTCTATATAGAAATAGTTTTAATGTGAAAATTGATGACCGCCCGTTCTTTCCCCTGTAGATACTGTGCCCTTAGAGCAGCCCTCCAAGTCACATTTCTTTCATTGTCGTAGTTCTAGGATTAAAACAAGGGATCTGAACTACATTAACTTCCGCTCCGAGGACGCCCTGCTCCCCGAGACACCACCTACAGAGGCAAGTATCTCCATGTTTAAATGCAAGTATTTAAACGCACGCGGGCCAATAGGAAGCCGCAAGGTACTGCGTCGCAGCTTCCTATTGGCCCGCAAGACGCCGGACATTTAAAGCAGCCATTATGTTAGCCCCGACAAGCCCTGAAGCAGCTACCTGCAGAGATACTGGCGCCCCTACAGAGGCAAGTATGTCAGGGAGCTCAAATGAATGTAGTTCAGCTCCGGAGACCCCCTGCTTCAATCCTGTAACAAAGCATGAAATGGAGCCTGGAATGCTGCTTTTACCACATTGTTTCTATATAGACCGGTAGATGCACAGGAATAAAGTAAAACCAGTAGAAATATAGGGAAGCATTACCTAAAGACTTTGGCAGCAGGTTTCTGATGAACTCGCTGTGGTCCCCGACATGCAGAATGCTGTATACACTTGTGTTCATTAGCTCCTCCTGGTTGTACCTTAGGTACTGGGTGACATTCTCCGAGACAAAAACCACATTCCCTTCACGGTTCACCACAAAGAAGAACCCATCCAGAGCCTAAAAGAAAAGAGAACGAGATTAAGTCCGAGCGGTCTAGTAGCTGAACACACGAGATCTTCACCTACAGGCTAAGAACGTGACCTTCCTGAAGGCAGAACACTAAACAGGAGCGCTGCTGGAAACTGATCCCAACTATTTATTCACAGGAAGAGAGATGTGATGATAGATAGATAGATAGATAGATCTTGTGAGCCTTCGATTTGTGAAAGCAGTGACATTTTCCCCCCCAAAGGTAACCGAACAAGTGGTGTTTAAGAAACGAGGAAAACCTTGGAATAATTTTTTTTTGCATTGAAATGGTAGTGGATGCTCATACCAGGACCACAGTGAAAGTTGTAAATACATATATCCTTGAGACATGTATAAAGGGAACAAATGTTTGGGAAGTATCAAGGCATGGAGGGTGTGATACTTGACTCGATAAGCCTAATCAAATATATTTGCCGTCAAATATATATTACTAGTGCATATGTGTAAAGCAGTGGTTTATAGCCTTTTTTGCTTAAAGAACCCTATAATTATATTGTGAAATTCTGAGGAACCCCAACCCTCTCTAATAGCGAGTCTGAGATCAGATGCATTGTAAGGATCCCCAACCCTCTCTAATAGTGTGTCTGATATCAGATGCATTGTAAATTGTTTGATATTTGGAACAATTTTCAGATGACCTGAAAATTGAAGGGAAATCATGTAGGGATGCCCAAGGAACACAAGGGGTCCTCGGAATAGCCATTGAAACACTGGAGAGGACAACATCAAAGGTAGCATCAATATCTGTTCAAAGCAGCCACCCGCGCATTTTATTACTATGAGAGATCTCTTCTTGCACTTTCAAACACCGTTTTATTTATTTATTTATTTTTTAAATCCACTACTCCATTCAAAAGACTTACACGTTTGAAAGATCGAGTGTCCGGGAGGTCAAAAAAAGAGCTGTTTCAGAGCCCAGTGAAAACCAAGGTCACCACGGTACAATACATTGTCACCATCAAAAAATCATCAAGAATGAAAAAATAAAATACACGGCAAAATACCATACAATCATTATACGAGTTAATCTCATATCAGTTTCTAGGGGATTGCTGTGTTAAAGGTCCAGTCAATGGTAATTTAAAAAAAACATTTTTTTTTAACTATATAAAAAAAATTTTTACTACAGTATTTGTTTTGTTAATGGAGCCATTTAATAGAGCTCCTTGTGTTTAATGTGATATTCCGTTTGGATCTCTGGATTGCAACCTCAAAAGTCAAACACATAATTTGACCGAAATTAACATGGCTGCCAGTTCCACCCTAGGAGTCAATGGGATGAAGCGCGAGTGAGAAATGTTTATTTTAACATTTTGGACGATGATAGAAAAAAAAAAAAAAAGGGGAAAAAGAAGAACAGGATGTTGTATACTTTTTAAGAGCATTTCAATGTTATGCGCTTGGCTTTTTTTTTTTATTGGACTTGCTACATGGTACTAGAACGCTGATAAAAGTATTTTTTGTATATGATAAAAGTAACATCTCATCTGCAAACCATTAGCATTTCTTTTAGCCTCCTTAAGGCAACTCTGATAATTATATGAAAATGTATGCGATCATTGCGTATTGTATTTTTTTGATGGCCGTATTATACTTATTGTAGCTATAGTAAAAAAAAAAAATCAAAAAATATATTATTAAAAAGGTTAAAAAATAAATTAAAATAAAGTGCCCATTTTGAATATTCTGAAGATTGGAAGAAATACTAAAAATCAAGCCTACTGTATCGTGAAATGACTTTACATGACAATCAATAATAAGCTTCCACGCCCAATGTAATATATAAAATGTTTGCCAAGATGCACGAGTGGGTTTAATTTCATGATTCATCTATTTATTTATCTACACTGTCTTGAACATATACAGCGCGCAGAGATTCGATGATATGCAGAATAAATGACAGCCCACACAGTAAGAAAACAGAGAGCTGTAGTAGAACATGCCAGGGTTCTGAGCAGGAATGTAGCATCAAGACATGACATTCTTTAATGGAACAACATGATGGGCCTGTGTTTCAGGTTATACATTGGCAAATCTGCAGATGACCTTCAGATGCTGATGTGGTATTGGACCACCAATAAATAAATAATAAATCAGCGCCAGTCTTAGGCTTTGCAGGGCGGCACGCTGGTAGCACCCCACCTCCCCCCCATAAAAAAATAAATAAAATAGTTAAGGCACTCACCTTGCCCTCCTCCTGCGGCATCATGACATATTACATCACATTGCCATGGGAACGCATCGTCATATGGCGCTGCTGTGTAATTTCATGTTGGTCCCCATGGCAACGCGATGCTACAGGAGACGACCCGCTCTTGGAGATAAGAACCCTCTCACCGAGCGCACACACACTTACCTATCTCTGTCGGTCCCGGAGCCCCGCACTAACCCCTGGTGTCAGCACTGGGATCGTTCCGAGCGGAGGGGGGAAGCTGGAGGGTGGACCCCCACACTCCCTCCTCCAGCTCCCACCTCTGGTTGGGTGGAAGTTGAATCCCGGCGCCGACGAGAGAGCGCGGGGCCCGCGAAGGTGCGGGACCCAAGGCGGCCACCATGCCCTAAGGTCGGCCCTTACATCTATGAACAAATGGTGAATAATACTGCGGGTTACTTTGAATAGTTTGTGGAGTGGTTAAAGTATGTTTGTTGTTCATGCACTGCTGCTTCCTTTAAACATAACAAATTAACAAAAAAATTGAAGTATTACAATTTTCCACGAGTAATGCATAAAACATACTGTACTTTAGGAAACATACTATTTATGGGGTTTGTTTCTGAAATTTATTTTTTTGCTTAATAAAAAATAATAATTAAAAAAAAATCATCAGTATTTTGCCATTTTTGGACACCAGTATTTTAGACAGACTGCCACAAAGTGCAAAGGTATCTAATAATCCAGGAGTGGGCAACACCAGTCCTCAAGGGCCAGAATATCGATGTTTCAGCACAGGTGGCTGTACTAATCTAAATGTTAGCTCTGCCACTGCCAACATGACATTACAAACATGCTTCAAGGTGCAGGGGCAAGGATTACTGAGCACCACAAATTGTTCTTCTATAGGTATCTTGGAAACCCTGCTGACTACCGAGTTGGCGGCACCGCCAGCCAGAACGGAACAAGCTGCCCCAACAAAAGAGCAGCAGCTAAACGGATTATGTAGAAAGGTACGCATGCTTATAACTTTATTCTCATTTTACTAGGCCAGGAAACTGGGGGAAAAGGGTCCCCCGTGCCCCCCCTTTCCTGGGCAAACACAAACCATATCGACACAAGCCAAGCGGCGTTATTATGAAAGAGAAGGTAAAACAGCGTGAATCTCTGCTCACTCATCCGGTTGTTTATCTCCTCTTGAAAAATTGCAGCTCATTCCCGGTTGCATAGCAACTGCTAAACACTTATGTTATGACATGCACAAATGTGCAGACATTTCAGGGAACAATTAACCAAGCAGATGCTTCCTTATTGCAGTGCTTATATGTAACAAGATTAGGTACATAAAAGCAGGGTGGTTCAAGACTTACCAATACAGAGGGAGACCAAATGGTCTATGTAGCCCAGTGTATAGATGTAGCTGCAGTGGGATATTCAGGGAAAGACCACAGTTCTTATAGAATTCCAGCTAGGAGTATTATACTCCACTTCCCCATATCCGAGGCTTCGGAGAGCGGCTACGATTATGACCAATACTGGAGGTAATTTAATCAGAGGCTGCGACCTGGTTACAGTCCGTCACCATAACAACACCTGGTTAACGGCGCTTGTTTGTCACCTCCATAAAATTATACTTCATGCATTTTCTTCAAGTACAAAACAATCGGACCAATTGCTCACCGTAAATAAGACTATTTAAAAGAAAAAAATGAAGACTACAAAACTGCAAGTATTCTTAGAAACCGGCTGCATACAACTCTGAAAATGGTTCAAACATACCACACTTTCTCTGCACTCGATGTGCTGCGAAGGGATAGAAAAAGGGGGATACAGGCCAACAGAGACTGCGGCCAACCGTGGAAAAGAAAGAATTCTTGATATTCCATCTCTATAAACAGTAGAAAGCTGGGTATGCTTGTTTCTACTTACAACTAATTGTGTATTGAAAATGCAATGCTTGTGGCCAAATATAATGTTCGCCTTGAGGGCTTGGGAGCCCCTCTGCGGAATTCCTTGTTACAGCAGTTTCTTACACTACCTTGATAGCCTGGACAGGTGGTCAATGGCATGCCCGACAGCTACTGGATCCAAAGTGGGCGTCATTATTTTTAGCAGCAGCCTCTTGTTGCTTTGTGCTTAATGGTTTTGCTTTATATGAGTATGAAGTAGGAGAATATTCCTGAAGAATCAGACAAACACTCTCTCGATCCAGTGAAGGAGGGAATAGAGCTTAGCTGACCATACATATTCCAATCACCACATGAAAATAAAGAGTACCTAAGAGCTTAAGGTGGTTATAGGCGGTCCCAGGTTAGCTTGAACCAATGATCTAATTACACCATAAGAAATAGCAGTAGGGTTTACATTGGAAATCTAGGGGTTTTCAATACCATAAACAGGAAATGGATAGTCCCGGAGTTTCATGGAAGCTCTAAATTACCTGCCAAGACAAGGTGCAGTTTCGAAGGAAACAGTAACTTTGACAGAATCCCATTTCCTCCCTGTGCCCTACACACTAACTTAATCACAAGATCTGGAGCCGTGATTCCCAACAGGGTGTTCGGGAGTCCTCACATGTGCGCCAAAAAAATCCTGCAATGGCAGATCCCAGGCACTAAAGTGGGTTCCCGAGACTGGTTGGGAGTGCGCACATAAACGAAGGCCCAAAACTACACCTTAGCGCAATTGGTATAGCTGTCAATTACAGCAGGAGCTTGCAGCAAGGAATTCTGGGACGTGACTTTGGAAACTCCGGTAGTTATTGACAGTTATGCCACCTACACTGTTTGTACACACAGAGGTGCAGTTCGAGTTCCTCCGCAAGCTCAGTACACTGCACTCAAACAGTTTTGTTAGTAATATTCTGATGAGTATGCAAGGAGTATGATTCATTAGGGGTTCGCAGAATAAATATTTTATAACAGGGGGTGCAGAATAGAAAAAAAGGTTGGGAACAACTGATCCTGAAGATCATTTTCCCTTGCTGTTTTCTCAGCCCTGTGTAAACTGAAAGCACTACTGTACATAGCAATTATTTATTTTGAGGTTTACCTCAAGCATCATTGGTCCGAGCGCATCCTTGTCTATGACGCTTTGGCCTGTTGAGGAAACATCGGCCTTTTGAACTTCATCTTCGTTTGCAGCTGCTGCTTTTTCTGCAAAAGAAAGGAGAGTCATGGTAAGGGATCGCATGAATCAACTGGCAATATTATGTGGACTTGCATGTTCTTTAACTTGAGCTTTTGAGTCTTGTGAGCAGATGCACAAAGAAAAGCACGTAACTTGAAAATGCTGAATTAATAATTTTGGTGACAATGAGTAGCATTACCCAATTAAATGCTCCCTGTATTTTTCACAGAGAAATGTGTCAGTCCCATCCCAGTTCGAGAGGTGGCTACAAACCCAGCTCTTTCTATGTTGAAATGTTAATGTGCCGCAGGGGAATGAATGGGCTTCAGTACCACATCTTCCCTTGGAAGGGCACAAACCACTGCTTGTAGTGAGGTTGTGATGTGTGCAGTCATTTTTAGAAAAACTGGGAAAATGTTCAGAGTTACCGCAACTAATTAGCATTCTTGAAATTCAGAGGTAACTGGGAATGTTATTTAAAAAAAAAAAAAAAAAAAAAAAAAAAGTCTGCATCCTCAAACCAATGCACCGAGTCATTTCTGCACCAAAAGCAATAACAGGGGGGCTCAACTCTAGTCCACAAGAACCCCACAACAGGTCAGGTTTTAAGGATATCCCAGCTTCAGCATAGGTGGCTCAATCAGTGGTTCAGTCTTCAACTGAAGCTGGGTTGTCCTTTAAACCTGACCTGTTCGGGGACGTTTTGAGGACTGCAGTTGACCAGCATCTGCGGGGACTGATAGTTCAGAGAGCATTAACTCATTCAATACCAGGACAACAGGTTAATAAACTGTTCTGCAGCAAAGCACAGAAAAGCGTGATTTATCATTGGAGGTTGACACCCAAGAGGAAATAATGGTTTAGCGCTGGCAAAAAAATTGTAGTGTGGGCTTCTTGTGAATATTGTGCCAGTGCATACAAACTTAAGCCACACGCTTCAGAACGAAACCCCTCTGCCAGGGAATGGGTCAAATCATTCTTAAAAAAGTTTCACAAGGGCAAGAGCCATTTATGATTTGGGTTATCAAGTAATATCAACATTTTAACCTTTAGAGCCAGTAAATGCCGCACTACCGTAAAAGAAAATAAAAAATAAAAAAATTAAAAAAAGTCCTTCCTGGAATTACGTTCAGTGAAAGATGTGGTGCCAAGTAATTTTTAGACACACTGGGTAAATTGACAGCTAATAAGGGTTCTCCAAATTCAGAGGTAGATGGGAACGACATTCCAGAGATATTTCTGAATCCCCACATCAATGTGAACTTCCCCCTTGTAGGCAGAAGCACGACGACGTCTACATTCTGCTGTTTTTACTGCTCACACATGAAAAACATGCTTTAATCTGGCAAATGTAAGAGCAAACAGACATTTCCTACTTCTCTCTAGTAAAATCCGCACTGTGGGGATTTTGTGGGTTTCATTTTGATTCTGCTCCCAGGTTTCAAACTCAATCTGACCTTTTATGAGGAGACACGTGCAAAGCAGATAGAGGCGAGTGAAAGCAAACCATACATTAGACCTTCCAAGTACCCTTCAAAGCACGACCAAATTAAGTTATTTCATCTCCACTTTATGCCAAATATACACATTTCCACTGTTATATTTTCCATGTATTGGCTTTTCTAAGCTCGCTTTACCAATGGACAAGGGATTCTCAATCACAACCCCGCGATGCTTCTCAAACCATCTTCCTCCTCCACTGCCGGAGTATCCTTCAGGCCACACTGCCAGCAAAATGGTTAAGCAGCAGCAGCAGCAAACAAAAGTAATTACAAAAGATAGAGCCATTTTATTGTTTTTTTTTTTTTCTAAAGAAACGGCTATGAAACGCAGAGCGGTGGTTCTCAGATCCGTGCCTCTGCTGCACATGTACATTTGGGATTGCCTTAGAAATGGTTTCACAAATAGCGTGTGTCGCATCCCTTGCACGGTTACTTCTGGGCCTCATTAGGATACAACCAGAAGATGGTAGGGGCTCCCAAGGAAAACGGCTCATCTAACCTCATGCTCATGGTGTCTGTACACAACAAGGAGAATTTAAGTGAACAGATACTGAACAAAGCTAGAGAGGGGTGGGAGGAGGGGGGTACACAGACACAATAAAAAGCAGGGCTGGAAAATGTATTCTTTATTGCAAAGCAAGTTGTTCCCTTTTCCTCCATTTTTAAACAGGTTACAGTTCATGGTCAGAAGTGGGATGCAGCAATGGACAATCCAAAAGGATGCATGTGCACAGCAATAAAGATCATGTCCTCCACTGAGTACACACAGACGTTTGCTAATTTAAGGTAGCACGCCTGCCTGCTCTAGTTTTTATTTTATCTGAACCAGTGATTTCCCCTGGAGCAGATCTGTGTTACCCCAACCTCTGCCTTTCCCCCTCCCCCTCAAGTTTCTAAGGTAGCGGCATAGGGCTTTCAGACACAATGGCCGTGGGGCTAGCTCGCACATCCAACAGGAAGTCGCAACACTTTATTTTGGTAACCCCCGCTGCCATATTTGTAGGGTTTCTTTTGCTGTATTATTTTTAAAACAAAAATAAAATAAGAGTTCATTTTACTGGCAACCAGGGGGGCGGGGTGGGGGGGTTCTGGAGTAGAAGAGTGGAGGAGGCTGGTTCTGGCCCAGTCCCCAACCCACTTAACTAAAATCGCCTTCAAACACAAATACAGAAAACTAACTGTGGGTAAACACTGTCTGTATTCAACAGCAGCAGAAAAGATGCATAAAAACACAGCAGACCTCACAAGAGCCTTTCGCTAGCAGAGGAGCCTACAATGCCATTCCAACACAATGCCTTGCAGACCCTTTTTCTGCATAGCTTCATTTATTCAAGGGAGCTTAAATGGAGGAGAAACTGAAAGTGCACAGATGCGATTTGTCACATTAAACACACGGGGTAAAGCGGAACCAAAGTGCGTGAATCATGCCTGAACATGAACTGCATAACTGTGATAAGCAGCAGATAAACTGGTATCAAATAAATAAATAAAATAAAAAACATTGCACCATTCTATGATTCACATTTCTGTACCAGGAAATGCATCAACACATCTGTTTATGATTTGAAGCAGATCCACTAAAAAACTTTACATAAACAAGGATTCTAGACCTAGTCTTTTCTTCAAGTCAGAGATACACTTGGTGAGCAATATAGCACGTCAGCAGTAGCTGCTGACATTTTTATCTATTTGACTGGAATGTTGTAGTTACTACATTTTTTGCTCAATATGTACTTCTAAGCAATCAAGGGCGTTTACATAAGTGAAGATATTTTTTGTAACTTAAAGGCGCAATGCACCCTACCTAACCTCCATATTTGTTTATGTTTACAGGATTAATACCAGGGGCAACCCTCAAGAGCTTAACAACGCCATTTTCAGTTCCGGGGACCCCTCTGTTCCTAAAATACTTGCTAGTTTTAAATGACTATCCAATAGGAAGCCACAACCTATGATATTGCAGTTTCCTATAGGCCTGATATTTGGCAGCCATTTTGTTTCCCTTGAGGGAGATTTATACCCGGAAACATCACCGGTAAGTAGCACGGGAACCAGCACCCCCCTCCCCCCCCCCCCCCCCCCAGAAACTGAAAATACTGGTGTTTGGCTAAAAAAAAAAAAAAAACAACACACCTTCCCACCCATAAAAAAAGGAGAGGGGAAAAAAAGGAGTGCCCAAAAAAAATGTCAACATTAAAAAAAAAAAAAGCATAGTGAATATGGGATGAATCTTATTTAGGCCGTCATTTATAATAAAGGTCATTACAAATAACGCCATGGTTCACGTCACATTATCTGCTTTAGTGAATACTGCGTTATGATTAATGAGCAGCAACTTAGGTTCACATCACATTAAATAAGCTGAGAGCTTAGTAAATCTGGGCCTTAGCAGGTTGAATGAGAGTCGTTGATTGAGGGATAAGCGACAGATTTCGGAGTTTATACAGAAACCCATGCAAAATATATAATGAAGTGTGCCCCGGGAATGTATGGGCTTACGTCACACCTAAAAAGAGCAATTTTATCCAATTCAACCAGTGACTATGAATAAGGTCAACTACAACAACCCATAAACCCGGATACGATGAATCCCCTTCACGTGCACACACTTCTACAAGTTCATGCATTTATAGTATAGCTTTAATATACAAAAAGGTGCAATAACTTAACACTACTCATTTTATTCACTCCACGCAATACAAGCCTAATACATCTGGCAAATAAGCCTTATAATCGATGCAACTTTTGCAGTCTCATTTTCATTGGTTGTGAAACGTGTTGCAGATCAATCTGATAGTAAAGGCGAAAACACCATTTATTTGTACGAGGTGCCGATGGGATACATAGCACTGCATGAGGGTGCCACTGAATTCCTCATCACCGGGATCTTCCGGATTCATAAGGAGGAAGTGATCCTGCTAAGCACAAACAGCGTGATTGCCGCTTTAAAATAAAAAAATAAAAATCAGTGTATTATCAAAATAACCTATTCAGAATTTGACAGATGGAATTAATTTGGGAACCCAACTGTTTGTTCCACGTGAACTGTAGTAATAAACCAACAAACAGCCCGATGCATTCATAGTATTATTCTTGGGACAACCTCTGGCTTGGAGATGCTCCTCAGTGTGCATAGGCACATCAGTTTCGCTGGGTCGCAGTGTCTGTTCCACTCTGAATGCTCCATGGTTTGTCTTTTGGTTCCTCCCTTTAAACGCAGCAATCCAAGCTGGCCATATTTATTTTTTTACATAGAATTGAAGCAGGGGATCCCCCTGATTCTGGATATATTTACCTCCCAAGGGGGTGCCGGTACTAGGGTTCACGTAATGGCCGCTTTTCAAAGCTCCCGCGCCCCAATACGATGGCGCGACTTCATCCTGTGCGGTTTCCTATTGACCCCGCATGACGCAGGAGCTTCAAACTTCCAGGAAGGAAACACCGGCACCCCCTTCGGAAGCTTGTATCTCTGGAAGCTGAGGGTCCCCGGAGTTGAGATTAATGGGGTTCAGCTATGGGGACCCCTTCTTCAATCCAATGTTAAAATAAATAAAAAATAAACAAAAGAAGAAAATAAAAAACCAGCTTGGATTGGTCCTTTAAATGCTTTGTAAGACATTGTAAGGCCCTCGGGAATCAAAGGAGTTAAAGACATGTTGCTGCTCAGGAAGGCTTTAGGAGGTAAGCAAGTGAGACAATTATACATCTGCACTATACTAAAATTAGAAAAGCTGCCATATGGCTCTGTGAAGCCAGCATCACATTCGTATTCATTAGGAAGCATTCTGCTAGCATAAAAACACAAGGCCCTTCCTGTACACTCTGAATGTGTTTATCTTTTCAACATTAATGTACTATATATCATCTGGCTGCTGAAATCTCCCACAGTGCAGGGAAAAAGTAAAGCTTGCAGCACAGCTGCACGCGCTCTCACTGGGAGCAGCCCTGAGCAAAATCTTGTCGTCACTCCCTTTTTTCACATACACACATCATCCTCGTTAGCAAAATCGCAGTTTCCCCCCCGAGCAGATCTCACCAGTCCAGGCGTAAGGCCGTTTTCTCCCCGCCCCCCACCGCAGCTGAGAAAGTGAGAGCAGCTATGCCAGGAATTGCTTTCAGAGCCCTGGGATGAGATGGCTGAGCAAACGCAGGAGGGTCTGAGCGCGGGGAAACTCTCTAAACGATGGCAACGTTAAACCTCGCAGTGCGATTCCTAAATTAGTCACTGAATCCGCCCAATATTAAACACAAACAAAAAGGTTTTGCTGCTCACCCAGGTCCCGTTTTACTTGGTTTGCATGACGCTAGCTCGACGCCGTTTGCGGTCACTGTAGCACAGAGACAAGAAATAGCTGTGGGATTGAACCCGAAGGCTACAGCTACAGTGAGTGCGCGCGTGCCCTTCTCCCGAGCGATCTGTGGACTTCAGATCACTCGCAACAGGGAGGCATGGGGGGGGGGGGTGCGCGGCCATGACGTCCCGCGGCTGGTTCGCCCCCATTGGCTGAACCACCGCCGTGACGAGGCCATTGCGCCAAAAGACACATTTCTTGCCTTGTGAAAATATGGTCGCACCATCGCGCTTTGAGCTTGCACGCGGACTGTTGCCGGCCCCATAGAGGACCGTCTCTTGGACGGGATCACTGGGGACGAAGCCTAATGCTGCAGTAACTACTCTTACACTGGTCCTCACTTAAAGGGGCAGTCCCTCCTAGGACAAAAGTGAACTAATTCCAGGGATTGCACCTGGACAACTGATAACTCTTTTTACCCAAAGCTAGACGCCCATACAGCAAGGCCCGCTTCTCGGCGATCCGCCGATACCGAGCAGGGGGCCGCCATGTCTGCGCATGCGCAGAACGGGCCGGTCTGAGGTCACACATGCGCAGAATGAGGGTTTTTTCCGAGGTTGCGCATGCGTAGAAGGGCGAATTGCCGGTCTACGCATGCGCACACACCGAAAATCGCCGGTTCCGCTTTCCGGCGATTTTCGCTTTGCGGCGGGCCCTTAGAACGGAACCCACTGCATGCCCAGAGCCCTCCTGTAGTTTGTTTTTTAATGCTATACATGGGAGGGGTTTGACTTCCTCTGGCTGCTCCCTTTTATGTCCCTGTGTGTGTTCAGCAATGGCTTGTACAGCCAGAGCCCCTCCTCTCCACAAACTTATTGGTTCTCTGCTAAGGACAGGGTGGGATAAGGGTAAAGAAAACATGGGACTGACTAACACTTCCCCATTCAGAGGCCCCTAAGCAATTCAACTGGCTCACTGTGTGAGACAGCACCTTTAAAGGTACCCGGTGCAGTTACAGTTGTGCTTCAGTGAAGTTTTACAAACATTCATTCCACTTTTCTACTAACATCCAATCACAAAGTTGGTTTGTTAAAATGATTGTTATTATTATATACCGTTCTCCTTAACTGATGCCTAATCTAGATACAGAATGTGAGATTTATAAAGCGATTGAAAAAAAACCTACAGGCACAGAACTGCTGCGCTTTTATGTCTGTGTCTGCAAATAACAGACTTCTAGTTCTAGATGGGGACACATCTGCAAATAATAAAGCTATGGGAAGTCCGTTTGTTATGGTGGTAGAGCGCCAAGACGGCGGCTCTTCAAAAACCGGTGAGAGAGCTCCAGCCCGTGTGCACCTAAACGGGTAGTTTATTTAGAAAACAACAACAATGTTTCCAGTATAGTAATGTTATCCGAAACGCTTTGCGAAACACGAGTCACACTTGCCGGGATTTGAACATGTGAATATGACCGGCTCTTTATCCGACGTCTCCCACACTTACATTTCAATGTAAACAAACGGTTAAGCTCCCGCGCGTCATTACCAGCGACATGTACAATGCCCAGAACTGCATGTTAATGATACATGTCGGGAATCAGGAAGACACACGTGTATGTGTTGTATGTGCAGATGATGCACAGAAGCCCAGCCGTCTTAGGCTGCTTCCATAGTTTAGAAAGTCAGCGCTCCTCCGCGCTCACGCTGAGGCTCAGGAGCGATTGCATGAACTAGCAGACGAGCCAGTGTGCGCGATCGGGAGGCGGGGCACTGACGTCACTGGGCCAATAGCCCGCAAAGCGCCGACGCCAAGACGCTGCTTCGCTCTGGAGGTTTTCAGCCGACAGCGCGCTCAGAATCAGGTCCTGCTGTCGGCTGAAAATCCCTGCGCCTCAGCACGCCTGCGGACGCTCACGGGAGCCCCCTCTCAAGGCATCCTCATTGAGGATGATGGGGCTCATCGCGGAGCGTCCGCACGGCTCAGCGCTGACTGTCCTTCCATGGACGCAGCCTTAGGCTAAAAGTGAATTTGTATAATGTTTAATACAATTCATTTTTAGGGATAAAAAAAAAAAAAAAAAGCAGCCAGGAGCACGATTCATATTATTACAGAATATATACCAACACGGATTTCTTGAAAATATCAAAATGTGCAATCTAATGGTACCACAGATTAAACTAGTCTGGGAAACATTCAAAAGCGTTTGTTTTTTTAAATAAGAGAACAGCTTCTATTTTATACAAATTTAGAAATACCTACAAAAATACAAGCATGTAACCACAAAAGATTTCTAAAAACCGAATCACAAGATCCTCGCACAAGACAATGGGGCTGCTGCCATGGCTACAGGGACACCGGCTCCACACTCATTGTCAAAGCATTTTTACTAGAGTTCCCCCAACTAATCTGTTTAGAGAGGTTATATATTTCATCACTGGCACGGTTGGCAATTAAAAAGGAGCCCTGCTGTTCCTATCAACCATTCATAATCATTGCACCTAGTTCTAGGTTTTTTTCTAATTTCTATTGTATTGGGGAATTATCCACGTTAGAATATGCCTGGTTTGCCATCTAATCTGTACCATTTATATGGTGCGCAGTGCATTCTTGTTTCCTATATGCCAGGGTCAGGAATTAAACCAATAATAACTGTTTAGTTGAAAAGATGATTTGTGGCAAAGGGTTTTTGTTTTTAAATTTAAAAAAATGAAAATGTACAGCTCAACCCCGTTATAACGCGATCCGTTACAACGCGAATCCGCTTATAACGCGATGCAAGCGTGGCTCCCAATTTTAGTATTTATGAATACTTTACAACACGATTATTGGTATCTTAAATACTTTATTGTACAATGCATACAATTTTACATTATTTCTAACGCGATCCGCTTATAGCGCGATGTGATTCTTTGGACCCCAAGCACAGCGTTATAAGGGGGTTGAGCTGTATGTGGATGTACATGTGAAGCATGTCAAACCCAAGACTTCACTTCCATTTCAGGGAACTTCGTCACTTTGTTCACAAGTATTATTTCTCAGCTCGAAGAACAAACATTTGTAGGATTCCACAGGAGAGTCACTCATGAATGCATCTTATATATTAGCTTAACAGATGAACTTCATTGGGGCCACACCTCATTAAACCATAGGGAGGATGCGTTGAACTTCTCCAGATAAATTGCCCTGAAACTGGATTTTCAATTTGAGTTTCATGGTATAGACGGGCCCTTGCTTTACGATTTGGGCCGAGAGTTTTCAGATATTATTACTCAACCCAATACTGTAAACGCATTTACTGGAAGACTAACTGCGACCATACAAGTGAAACCTAAAATGAAGAACTGAGAAGCCCGAGAAACAGAGGGTGTATGAAGAGTGGAAATGAGCGGTTTGATAACGACTGGGCAGATGGGAGGATAATCCAAAGTGACTGAATATATATACATTTTTAAATGGTAAATATTGTAAATTTTCCAGTGGGTTAAATACAGTCCGTTGTTCAAACGTAATGGATAGGAAAACGTATTACACTGTAAGCTTTCCAGGTCAACGATGATTGTGACTAACAAGTGCTGAATTTCAGTAACAGCCTCAAACATATTAATATAGCATTATAACATGGCTTTGAATTATACTATGGGTTCCTAATAAAAACGGATGGCCATAATAATACAGATAATTGCTAAGCAGCATCTTATAAATGTTATTCACACAAAATGTCCAGCAATCTAAAGGGCAGGGAAGTAGGGCAAGGGACAAGAGTAGGCTCCTATGGTTCCACATCTCATATTTGAGAGCACTTTATTTGGTTTTAGTTTTTATTATATTGCAGTTCCACTACTTTTATTTTTCAGAGCTGTCAATGCGATGCTCTGTGCAGTGAAATCCTTGCAGTAACGACAAATGAACAAGGCGCACAACGCACATAGTGAAGCACAATTAAAAAAGTGAATTTTGCTAAAGGATAATAAGTTCTGCGTACATCAGAATAAATAAAATCAAGCAATGGATTAGTGGGGTTACCACACAGAGGGACAGCTGGAAACGTCACTCATCGCCCAATGCAGGGGAGGAAACAGGAGACCAGCGGTCATCTATCCAGACAGGAGAGCCCTCCGAATCCGTGGGATACACTCACTCCGTCTCAAGGTGATAAGATGGTAATTATTTCTGATGTACGCAGAACTTATTATCCTTTAGTAAAATTCACTTTTTTAATTGTGCGTTGTGCGCCTTGTTCTTTTGTCGTTTCTCTAGTTCTAGGGGTGTCGAGCCACCCCTCAAGAAAGGCTGCAGACGCATCATTAGTGTTTCTACAGCTACAAGGTCCACAATATTGTTTTATTTCACATTGTATTCACTTTGTATGTCTTACCATGTATTAGCTGCGCACTTTCACCTCCTTTTTTGTATTTTAAATCCTGGCAGTACCTGCCTACGCTCATTAGGGCTTAAGGAAGGAGCGAGTGGAGGGGTTAGTGGGGATGGGTACGAAGGGCATGCGTGGGACTTGCTGTTGCAGTGTAAATGCAGAGGACATACGTATAAACCATATTTAACACACAGATGGTCTGAAATGTTTATGCGACAAGCAGTCATCACTGCTCCATTTTGCGAGAATGGGAATCCCCCAAACTAGCATGCAATGCAAGTAAAGGACCAATATAGTTAAAGGTTTTATGTGAAAACAAGAGCAATAGGAAACTCAACCTGCAACTTAGGGGGTGCTTGATTGTACACACATACAGAAAAGCGTCTCTCTCGTACTTCAACTTATCCAAAATGTCCTCCTCAGACATCTTACCTTGCTCTTTGATCTGGCGAATTTGCTTCACAGTTTCCTTCAAGATTGCACATTTGTCAGGTTTAAAGTTAAAGTTGTCGATGTCATTAAAATTGGCAAAAATCAGCTCTGCAAGCTCTTCGATGTATTTATTCTCCTGCTCACGGTTACGCTTCTCGGTGCTTCGCTTTGGACTGAAAAAGAAAGGCGAGGAGATAAGAAAATGAAACACACCGATAGCCGGTGAGGAAGAACTATTGACCCCCAACCATGGCTTATTTTCCCCACTTACTGTAAAGACAAACACCCTCCTTAGGTATCCCTTATATACAGCCCAATTACTTATTACGGTATCATATCTGCTGGGATACTATTCCATGCATCTGCGATCTTTTAAGTAAAATACTGTCCAATAGCCTTCCTGAATGTATTGTCCTCAAGCTTCAGTAAACGAGCCTCTGAAAATGAATACCAGAACACCCACAAAAAGCTTTTTTCTGTGCCTTACTGATATTACAATGTTGCAATCATGCATCTTTTTCCATAAAGGTTTGTTCAAAGGCACTTTCAGGTTTGGGTCCAGACGTGAGATTTCCACAGACCGCGTTTCCTACAAGCATATTATCCTGTTAGAAGAACAAGACTACAAGTACAGAGCCGGAGAAATGCCCCAACCCTATCAACACCAGAGCTTCTGGAAAGCACAACGTTTGTCAGGAAAGATAACGGGACGATTCATTGCAGCTGATGGGTTCTGCAGAAGTCTTCAGACTTTTAACATCTGGAAGAGCATCCGGTTTGCCCATCCCAAGCAGTTTGCAATCAAAACTAAAAGATCAGTGTTCATTGTGAAACACTTTCAAACAAAAAACTAGGAAAAGGAGGCCTCGTTTTATTTTAGAACTACATATACAAATCCAATCCCCTCATAGGTAACCAAGAGAAGGCATTTCCTTTGCCATGGTCTCCTTATTTTTGCAGATTAGACAGTGTGAAGTATTACAGTAGGCCATTATGCCTCCATTTTGTCCTGGGGAGAGAGTCGTAGAGGCTAAAGAAAGTATAAAGCCTTATTCTTCTGTAACCATGTATCCATTTGGCTACGTATCTGCCCTGCCCAACACATAAGCCCTGGTACCAGCACAGGTAATGTTAGGATTAATCCGGGTTTTCCCCTGCAGTAAGCAGCTCCCTTGAGTAACAGGGGGGGGGGGGGCAGATTAAGGCCTGTGTACTGCCCAACCAGGGGCTCAGAACTTGGACCATCAAAAGGGGCTGCAGAGCCAAATTTAAGGAGATCTGTGAAGATATCATCTCCCTCAGGGTGTGTGAGTGGGAGACTACCCCCTATTCCACCCGGGGATAGAGGAGGAGATGAGAATCGGCCCTTGGGGCCTCATGGGTTGAATCCAGAGACCAGCCATAAGAAGGAAGAGAGTGCATCCAGTTATATGCTGTATTCGCTGTTAAAGAGTAAAGCCGTTCCTTTTATTATATACTCCTCCGGCCTGAGACTGCAATTAATCAGGGGGAGTATCAGAAGAGAGTTCTCCTGCAGGGATTGCATCCAGTACTCCTGGAGATGGAGGCACCGCACCAGTGAGAAAGAACCAACCATCACCCCAAAAGCCTGTCCTGTCTTCCCCATTAACACCGGCAGAAACTCAGCAGGTAACCAGCACTAAAACACCGTGTGATAGTGACATCTCCGAGAGGGTGGGGAAAACCTGTTACACTTCATTGCTATACACTAGTTTCATCGCTGAGGTCGCAAACATGGCACGCTGCTTTAGCTGCCAACTGTATGTGTCATGTGTGTGTCGTGGCCCCAGTAAATTACTGGCTCGATGACTAAAGAGGCGAAGCGGGTTTATCCCAGCTCTATTAACTCAAATCCTTTTTCGGAGCTTAATTCTTAACCCTGCAAGTGCCAAGAAGCCTCCAACAAACTGAACACAAACATTATGTTGTGATGGTCTTTAAAGCGACAGTTCATCCCCTATGACCCCGCACCCCACCAGGAGGTCTGGCACTCCAGGGACTCGTTTTCTAAGGGAGATGGCGTTCTGCGCCGCTGTGGAGCGCAGTCTGAATGGACAAGGAGACGGAAGATGTGATGGCGGCCGTCAAAAAGTTAACCCCCAGGGGAGGGCAACTACAGTCCTTCGACTGTGCCACCTGTGCTGGAGCAGGGATATCCTAAAAACCTGACCTGTTGGCCCTTGAAGACTGGAGTTTCTCACCCCCCCCCCCTCCCTTGGGCTACAGGTTGACGCTACTTAAAAAAATACTAAATAACAAAAACAGACAAGTGTTTTAAAATAAATGTTTAAATATAATACTTCACGGTAAACAAATGGTTTTACTATGTTTGGCAAATTATCTTATCACTAAATGACATGATATAGTAATTGACACTGTTAGCTTAACCTGTGTTTACAAAGTAATTATGGTGCCAGCATGAGTCAAACAGACGTAAGTAGCCGAGCGGTTTCAGTGTTTCAGACCATGCACGAGTCATGTTCATTTTTCATAAACAGAAACTAAGGGAAGACAATTATTTTAAGGGTAATTGAAGCTAAGGAAGCCAATTGCACTGATGCATCATTTTTTTTGCGCTGCTAGGTGGAACTCGCTCTCTGCAACTCGTCTTATTACAGAGATTCTCCTTTATTACCCCAATGCTGTAGAACTCCAAAACGGGCTTTTCTGGGAACTTTAGCATAAACAAAGATGGCTGAAAAGATCCTCTTCTAGATTACGTGGTTGTTTAGTGGTTGAGTAATTGTGAGTTCTGAAAACATTCTGCATTCCTCCCAGAGAAGGAGGTGGTGTACAGGACAAACTACAATAATTAATTATGTAAGAATACTTTCAAAAGACAAAAGTCCCAATCTACAGATTTATAACGGATCCTCCGATTGCTGAATGCACCCAAACTCCGATCCCCTGGCTTTCTCCTCCGACTGTATTGCTGGGCTCTTTAACTTGTGGCCTGCGTGCAAATGCGGCCTACAAAAGGACCTCGATATGCAACTCGATATGGGACTCTCAGCAGCCCAAGCAAAATGTTTAAATAGTATACATTATACAATAGTATACATGGTCACGTTTTTTAAATGTATGTACAATGGCATAAGCTTGTGGCTTTTCTGCCACTAAATGTTCCCTTATCAGGCCCCTTCGTGGCAACTGGTTGAAAAGCCCTGCTGTTTTGCATGAGGCAAGGGTAGCCAACTCCAGTACTCAAAGGCCACAAACCGGTCAGGTTTTCAGGATATCCCTGCTTCAGCACCAGTGGCTCAGTCAAAGTCTGAGACGCCTGTGCTGAAGCAGGGACATCCTGAAAACCTGTAATGTTGGTGGCCCTTGAAGACTGGAGTTGACTACCCACAGTCTGAGGGCAGAGACATCACCAGATCGTTATTAAGGCTTTTGTCTGCCATGTTGTTTAATCCCAAGCAGCAGGGATTTTCAAAAGTCCTTTCTTGCACTCAGAAAGGCCCAAGGAGGGGGATTGCACCTTTAATAAATTTCTCAAACGTGTGCGATATCCTTTCCTACGCATGGCCTGCAGAAATTCAGCAAAGTTTCATGGGAGATATAACACCCTGTAACACAACCTATCACACTGCAGGACCTTCACTTCAGCAATCTGTAATCCCAAACATAACATGTGTAGCCATGCATAATAATGACTGCGTACATATTCCCTGTTGGCAGTAAGTCCTGGTAAATAGAGGTCTGCCAACAGTAGTTATGGAGGTTTTCCCTCACACCCTGGTGTGGTGCCCTGTGTAAGGAAGGGAGTGGCTGTATGCTCTGAGTCCCTGGATAGTGACATCAGAGATGCGCCTGCCCCCTGAGGTATAAAGGGCACAGCACTGTTAGTTAGTGTTGTGTTAGCCAGCAGTTGTGTGAAGCATCTGGTAAAATGTATGCTCCTGCATAAGGGATTGGAGGAATACTTTTGTGACCCTAGTGCTGTAACTAGCGGTAGCAGAGTGACCAATCAAGTCTGTCTAAGCCACACTGTGTCCAGGGACCTGGCGCAGTGGTGATCTCCCTAGGAGAACGGGAATCCCACTTCAATACGGGAGGGCGTACCTGGCAAAGGGACAGCACGGAGAGATGTGCGGCTAGAGCCGGTAGCTGCATGGGGCAGTCTGCTACATCCCAATCTACAATAAAGATGCCATGTTCAAAGAAGACCCCACTGTGTGAGTGTGAGATTACTCTGCAGTGGCAGTCACCACCGAGAAGGAGTTCCTCACCAGGACCATCTCCCTGCGGAAGCATAGATCCTGATGAGGTGGAGGCGCTGCACATGAAGCAAGTTGGACTCGTAACCACTACCTCAGATACCTGTCCTGCTGCCATCCTCTATAACACCAAGCGGGAGACTCAGGAGTCCTGTTACTAGCAGGTGCACCACCACACAAGACCTTATAATGGGGACCGGTTAGACCACACGGGCCAATATGAGATTGGGTGGGTCAGACAAGGGGGGTCCAGCCGTTACACATGTATGTAAAATCACACAAGGCAGTCACAAGACGGGATTACTCGGAGGCTTCTGGTCCCGGAAATGTGAGATCAACTGAATATATCAGAAGGCATTAAAATCGCTTTGCTGTGGGAAGAGCTCGCAATGCACCGGTGGGAAGAGCTCGCAATGCACCGGTGGGAAGAGCTCGCAATGCACCGGTGGGAAGAGCTCGCAATGCACCGGTGGGAAGAGCTCGCAATGCACCGGTGGGAAGAGCTCGCAATGCACCGGTGGGAAGAGCTCGCAATGCACCGGTGGGAAGAGCTCGCAATGCATCGGTGGGAAGAGCTCGCAATGCATCGGTGGGAAGAGCTCGCAATGCACCGGTGGGAAGAGCTCGCAATGCACCGGTGGGAAGAGCTTGCAATGCACCGGTGGGAAGAGCTCGCAATGCACCGGTGGGAAGAGCTCGCAATGCACCGGTGGGAAGAGCTCGCAATGCACCGGTGGGAAGAGCTCGCAATGCACCGGTGGGAAGAGCTCGCAATGCATCGGTGGGAAGAGCTCGCAATGCACCGGTGGGAAGAGCTCGCAATGCACCGGTGGGAAGAGCTCGCAACGCACCGGTGGGAAGAGCTCGCAACGCACCGGTGGGAAGAGCTCGCAACGCACCGGTGGGAAGAGCTCGCAACGCACCGGTGGGAAGAGCTCGCAACGCACCGGTGGGAAGAGCTCGCAACGCACCGGTGGGAAGAGCTCGCAATGCACCGGTGGGAAGAGCTCGCAATGCATCGGTGGGAAGAGCTCGCAATGCACCGGTGGGAAGAGCTCGCAATGCACCGGTGGGAAGAGCTCGCAATGCATCGGTGGGAAGAGCTCGCAATGCACCGGTGGGAAGAGCTCGCAATGCACCGGTGGGAAGAGCTCGCAATGCACCGGTGGGAAGAGCTCGCAATGCACCGGTGGGAAGAGCTTGCAATGCACCGGTGGGAAGAGCTCGCAATGCACCGGTGGGAAGAGCTCGCAATGCACCGGGGGGAACAAAGAGCTCGCAATGCATCGGTGGGAAGAGCTCGCAATGCACCGGGGGGAACAAAGAGCACTGCTGGAGCTTCTCAAAGCAGAGTGTTCGTGATGAGACCTATGAAAATAAAAGCAATGTTAACTAGAGACGGGCGAACCTGTCTGAATCCAAACCGCGGATTTTCCCCAGTCACATCCGATCCGCGGAGTGAAATCCGAACGACGGAACTACCGCTAGATTCGGTAAAGTTCCACATTGGGTCTCAGCCACGCGAATTTTAATCAGCCGACTGATTCAATTTAAATACGCGGAACAACGCGGGAGGAGGAGCAGCTCAGTGAGAAAAACGCGGGAGGAGGAGCGGCCCAGTGAGTAAAACGCGGGAGGAGGAGCGGCCCAGTGAGTAAAACGCGGGAGGAGGAGCGGCCCAGTGAGTAAAACGCGGGAGGAGCGGCCCAGTGAGTAAAACGCGGGAGGAGCGGCCCAGTGAGTAAAACGCGGGAGGAGCGGCCCAGTGAGTAAAACGCGGGAGGAGCAGCCCAGTGAGTAAAACGCGGGAGGAGCGGCCCAGTGAGTAAAACGCAGGAGGAGGAGCGGCCCAGTGAGTAAAACGCGGGAGGAGGAGCGGCCCAATGAGTAAAACGCGGGAGGAGGAGTGGCCCAGTGAGTAAAATGCGGGAGGAGGAGCGGCTCAGTGAGTAAAATGCGGGAGGAGGAGCGGCTCAGTGAGTAAAACGCGGGAGCCGCTCAATGAGTAAAACGCGGGAGCGGCTCAATGAGTAAAACGCGGGAGGAGGAGCGGCTCAGTGAGTAAAACGCGGGAGGAGGAGCGGCTCAATGAGTAAAACGCGGGAGGAGGAGCGGCTCAGTGAGAAAAACGCGGGAGGAGGAGCGGCTCAATGAGTAAAACGCGGGAGGAGCGGCTCAGTGAGTAAAACGCGGGAGGAGGAGCGGCCCAGTGAGTAAAACGCGGGAGGAGCGGCTCAATGAGTAAAACGCGGGAGGAGGAGCGGCTCAGTGAGTAAAACGCGGGAGGAGCGGCTCAGTGAGTAAAACGCGGGAGGAGTGGCTCAGTGAGAAAAACGCGGGAGGAGCGGCTCAGTGAGAAAAACGCGGGAGGAGCGGCTCAGTGAGTAAAACGCGGGAGGAGCAGCTCAGTGAGTAAAACGCGGGAGGAGGAGCGGCTCAGTGAGTAAAACGCGGGAGGAGGAGCGGCTCAGTGAGTAAAACGCGGGAGGAGGAGCGGCTCAGTGAGTAAAACGCGGGAGGAGCAGCTCAGTGAGTAAAACGCGGGAGCAGCTCAGTGAGTAAAACGCGGGAGGAGGAGCGGCCCAGTGAGTAAAACGCGGGAGGAGCAGCTCAGTGAGTAAAACGCGGGAGGAGCAGCTCAGTGAGTAAAACGCGGGAGGAGCAGCTCAGTGAGTAAAACGCGGGAGGAGCAGCTCAGTGAGTAAAACGCGGGAGGAGGAGCGGCTCAGTGAGTAAAACGCAGGACTCTAAACAACGACACAGAGTTTGAATCAGGGGAACCAGAGGTCAGCGTTTTGTGACCTTGGGCAAGTGACTTTATCTCATTGTGCCTCAGGCACCAAACACACAGATTGTAAGCTCCATGGGGCAGGCACTGGGCCTGCAACAATTCCTTATTATTTTAATCTGAATATTATTTTTTATTGTATTTTGCGACAATGGCTTAAAATTGATGCTGCACCCTTATTTATATACTCCTACTGTAACAATCCCGTTTGACGGTTTCAGATCCAGAATCCGTCTGATCGACTTGAAATAATAGAAAGAAAACAAAACCCAACATATGTGCCTTTTTGAGCCTGATGGGCGGGACTCTGCAGCTGAACGGGACTGGTCCATCCATGGCCGACTCGGATTCTGTCAAACATTTCGCCCATCTCTAATCTTAACTCTTGTGCTGCTGGAAGGCTGGCAGCACTCTCCAGGGATCAGGGCCACGTGACCATTTCCGGTAGCGATCACATGGTTACATAGGGCCCGCAGTGACATGAAGTGGAGGCGGTCCCACTGCAGCAGTGAGCGCAATCTCCCCGTAGAATAAATAGCATGATGTTCGCTGCATGTCATTAGGAGTCCTGGCGTGCCAGCCCTCAACACGTACAGGGAACGCCGTTATGGCAACCTAGCCTTTATCTCCTATTGTAAAAGCATCGCTATTGTCTCCTCAGATCTCGTGGGCTGAGCATTGAGTCATTAGGCAGCAAAGTCATTAACAGTGGAAGAAATAATAGCCATTTCTTTTAATGTCCAAAAATATCTTGTGATTTTTTTTGTGTGTGAGAAAGCAAATAGTAAAGAGTCCCTATACAGAGCGTGGAAATTGTTAACCATGTGGGTGCCTATAGTCGTAGTTACTACGTCATGGGATCTGGATGTCCAGGGGCTATATCCTAATCTTCCTGCTCCGTCTTTGTAGGACAGATTATGTTCTGCATTGATCAGGAAGAGGAATCCAAGAGGATTCATCTCAAAAAGTCCCATGGAATCATGCAAAGAATGGTTTGGAGCCGTGTCGGTCCTTTCTTCCATGTAGTAACTAAGGAGGGAGAGGGAGTAGGGGGTATGATACCTATGATTGGACCAACAGGCAGTTGATATGTTACAAGCTTTCCAACCGCTCAGGGTCCTTTATCGGGTATGGCAGAAACATGAGCCGAACCTCATTAATTTCCGTTCCGGGACCCCTGCTTGCTGAGATACTTACCTCATTAAGGGGCGCCGGTATCGCAGCTCAGGTTTACATATCCCATTATATGGGCCAATAGGAAGCCGTGACGTCATATGTGGCTTTCTATTGGCCCATGTGACCGGGAGCTTTAAACCCGAGCAGGAGATACCGGCGCCCCCGGAGCAGACTTTAATGCAGTTCAGTTCCAGAGACCCCCTGCTTTAATCCTATATATCACAAAAAAACTCTTGCCGCCCCCCGAGACGGCACCTTACATGCTTGTCTCTCTGTCTCTCTGTCTCTCTGTCTCTCTGTCTCTCTGTCTCTCTGTCTCTCTGTCTCTCTGTCTCTCTGTCTCTCTGTCTCTCGATACTACTGTACATCCAATTACAGCATATGAAACACAGGAATATGAAGTGGTTTGCCCAAGGTTTGCCACTAAAGCTGCTTATTTGCCCAGATTTTAGTAGGAAGCTTACCTGGGGCCAAGCTGGTCGGGGCTCTCCTTGCGCTTCCTTGGCTCTGCCCTGGACGGGTCAGAGGGATTTTCTCCCATCCCGCTCATCGTGAACACATATCAGCAACTAGGGGAGTAAACAAAAAGGAGAATAATGAACGGGCACGGCAATCTCACCAAGCAGAGAAACAAACAATAAACCGGATTAACCCTTTGAGTGCCCCAGAATGTCATTGCTAGAGATGGGCAAAAAAAATTGGGGGCGGATTTGGATCCGCAGCAGATCCACCGGTTCCTGTGGCCCGCAAATTTCAGCAGATCAATCTCAAAAAGGGCGATTCGCGTTTTGCAGATTTTTTTATTATTACCAATAGACTGTGGATTCCGCAACCCGTGGCCGGATTTGTGGGATCCAATCCGCGGATCCAGCAATCCGTTGGCGGATTCTTAAGCATCTTTCCCCGACATATTACTAAATCCGCGGATTGGATCCCACAAATCCAGCCACGGGTTGTAACCAAAGGGGAATTTTGATGAAACCGCCCAAATCAGTATGCAGATTTTACACCGTGAAATGGATTGGGGGGGGGGGGGGGGGGGGGTTTACATCAGCGGGAGACGTTTTGCTAGGGGAGATTGCATCCTGAACACAATCTAATGAGCAAAGGTTGATTCCTGTTCCGACATCAGTGAGGGAACGGGCACGAAGCAGTCCTGTGATCAGAGTGCCGTAGGGGACATAGCATTCAAAGGGTCAATGTAACCGGCTCTCAGCCTCCTTGTTCGTATCATGTCCCTCTGAACAGGGCCTGCTCCCAATCTCTAGCTTTTGGGAGCTAACATGGTAACCTTTGCACTGCATTGGGGTCTGGGGAGTGCGCCATTTTAACCACCCAGACATGTAATGGTTTAAATACTTATCCCTCCGGCATGACCCCACAGACTAAAAAAAAAATAAAAACCTTTGGAACGGGAAACAAGAGATCTCTTAACCCTTTGCACTAGGGCATTGCTACTGCATCATGGGTTCTGGCAGCCTGGCTGCCCCAAAAACATAGTTGCTACATCCACAAAAAAAAAACCCCAATGCTAGTTGCCTTAGGGAAGATCGCAGCCCAGGACGATCTGAACTGATGGCTGACAGAAGCGGGATAACCACTCTCACTGAAGGTGGAGCAATCACGTGATCGGAGTGCAGGAGGGGCTGCGGCACTCAAACGGTTAAAATAATTTTTTTTTTTTTAAATGTGCACAAAGAAATGTTCTTCCAATTATAGCTGGAGGTGGCATAACAACTATTTAGAAATTAGGAGGAAAAGAAAGACTTCTAATTACCCTGTAGGTGCCCAAAGTCCAACAAGAGATTTGGTGAAGGTTACAAACCCCTCCCCCTCTTCAAATAATTTGGTTAACATTTAAAAGTGATGTAAAGTTAGCAAAATTTGTCTGACTAGAGGAAAAAACCAAGGCACCCATGAAACATACCACAGGACACGTGGTGTACTCAGGGCCCGGGTGGGATCGTCCCTCTTCCTCTCTGAAACACGGGTCACGTTGTCCATACCAAATATTTCTTTATGAAAACGACAATTAATTACTCTATCCCCAGTAATCTAGAAAAATCACAAGCAGATGCTTTTGAACGTTGGAAATTAGCCACGGTCCTACATTGATGTTTACCCTCACACTTCTGGAGAAAACCGAGTGCAGAGATTACCCGACATCTGACATTGTGTCACTCACAGCTGCCTAAGGCTGGGGACATGGTGTCTTCGCCTGTGCGGAGATGTGAAGCGGGTGCATTTTTCCGCCATGGTACGCGCGCCGTCCGTGGGCGTGGTAGTGACGTCACGGAGCTGGTCCGTCCCAATTGGACGAACCGCTCACGTGACCGGCCTGTCGCGCCAAGAAATCAGTTTGAACTGATTTTTTGCGCAACGCGCGCACGGACGCAAACACTGCTTTAAAGGCAGTCTGTTCGCTCGGCACCATGGCCCCAGCCTAACAAAGCATATCCATTTACGAAGAGAACTTTGAACCAGTGCTTTTGTTAAATACTTGCCGTTAAACACAACACTGTGCTAAAGAAAAAGCACCCCGCGTGCATAGTATAAGGCCCCGGACATGTTCCCTGCGTGCTTGCGGAAGCGTGCTGAGTCGCGCTCCCGCTTAGCACTGAGCCCCTACAGCCGCAATTAGAGCGGCTTTAGTAGGGGCTCACCTGCGCTTGCGGAAGCGCAGGTCTTAGGGGAATTTAACATTCCTCCGCTTGCCGGCGAGACAGGCCGGTCACATGAGCGGTTCGCCCAATGAGGGCGAACCAGCTCCGTGACGTCACTGGCCCGCCCCCGGCCAGTGACGCGCCCGCCCCCGGCCCGCCCCCCTTCTGCCCGATCCCTGCCCCCCTTCTGCCCGATCCCTGCCCCCCTTCTGCCCGATCCCTGCCCCCCTTCTGCCCGATCCCTGCCCCCCTTCTGCCCGATCCCTGTCCCCCTTCTGCCCGATCCCTGTCCCCCTTCTGCCCCGATCCATATCTCCTGTGTGTGTGTCTGTGTATGTGTGTGTTTGTGCATGTGTGTGTGTGCATGTGCGTGTGTGCATGTGCGTGGGTGCATGTGCGTGTGTGTATGTATGCGTGTGTGTGTGCATGTGTATGCATGTGCGTGTGCGTGCATGTGTGTATGCGTGTGTGTGCGTGAATATATCTATCAAAGTTGCACAATGTTAATAAATAATTTATTCTCACATGTCTTTTTTTTTAATTTTTAAAATATTATATAATATACACACACACACACACACACACACACACACACACACACACACACAGACACACACACGTTCCCCAGTGACACACACACACTGACAGCTACCGAGTGACACACACACACAGTGATACCCGCCTCCCAAGCGCTTGCTGTCTCCTCTGTAAGGACAGCAAAAAGCTCCTGGTAGAGCGAGCGGCAGCAAGCGAGAGCGAGCAAGCGCCAAACATGGCCAAGGCCTAAGATCAATGAGCTCAGATCCCAAAATTATTATTAAAGCACAAAGTGCCCAACAATATAACACGTTGAATTCCTCATTTCTTTCCGATTTCTCAGGCGCCAAGCGGCATTATTTGGAATATACTCCAAGAATCCTTAACACCTCCCAAACTAGACATTTTTGAAAATGTGTGCCTAAATATTTGCAAAACTATTTAAAAAATTTTACAACGGGAGACTTGGATGGTTTTGTTAATTTTTATTTTCTTATCCCCTGCACTTTACTGCCCTCCGGATCATCTGATTTAGTTTACCTAGTCAAAATGTAAATAAGAGATTCACGCAACAGGACAGTGTAAGACATTAAGTAATAATTAATTGGTTAATTCAATGTCAAGACAACTTTTATAGACACACACACACACACACCCACACACCCACACACCCACACACAAGCTCAGAACCCAAAACACACCACAACCATGTATATCGGTGTCAAAATTATAAAAAATGATACAAAATTATATAGTTCATTAGTTATCGTTTTTTCATTTCATAAGCTAGGGTCATTTAGTTCAATTATTTGGCCAAACCATGCCAAGGTGTCCCCTTTCCTGCAGGTACAGTAGTGTTAGGATTTACAAAAGAGGTGACACCGTGGCATGCTTTGGCCAAAGAATTTAACTAAATGACGCTCGCTTAAGAAAAACAGATAAGTATAATATACAAGATAACTATATCATTTGTCATATTGTATGTAGCATTAGCACCTTTTGTTACAGGTACAGTATGCACTGCTCTGAAAACCTGGCATCTTGGTGGCACTCCAGGACTGAACTTGATCACTACGGACATCAAGAACGACCCAAAAATCCCGTCTTCAGAGCTCCCGTATAAACAAAAACTTGGAAACTCACAAATTACTTTAAAAAAAAAAAAAACAACCAAAAAAAAAAGACACACAGCTGCCTTCCATTATTCTTTAAAATGCTTCAAATTACCAAGACACAGCCATTGAAGTGTACACTGAAATTACACTGCACGTACACATTAAATGGAAGCTGGAGCCATACCTCGAGTGTCTTGCTGCCATAATGCACGTCACACGGTGCCATTGCGTACTCGGCTCAAATATGTTGGGACAGTATGGCGCTCGTGATTGTCTCTTATTGCACGCACTACAGTATTCAAAACATGGAAATCAAAAACAATAGGCTCGCTTGAATTAAAAGGAGTACTCCCGCCAACGGCACAGAAAGCTTTTATTTTTTTACTCACCCCGCACCCCGATTTTGAAAATGGTTGGGAAGCAGGGCGCCCCCGGGGCTACACTGCATTCATTGAGGCTCTGGCCACACCCGGAGCCATGAGATACGTACCAGGAAAAGTGCTGCCGGTTCCCCCCTGCCAGGGGAAACAAAATGGATGTTTAAACCTCCCACGTCACGCGGGTCATAGGGAGCCGCAATGGCTTACTAATGGCAATTTAAACAACCAGGAAGTACGGGCGACCCCTCCCCCCGGTAAGCATCTATGAATACAGGGGGTCCCCGGAGCAGACATGAACGCGGTTCAGCTGCAGAGACCCCCCCACTGCATCTCACCAATGTAAAAAATACGCATTAACCTTGGAATGCAGACTAAAGGAGCAATTCATACACGATTATTTTTACCGGAGCTGAACCCCATTAATTTGAGCTCTGGGGAAATCCTGCTTCCTGAGATACCGGCACCCCTTCGGAGGCAAGTATCTCGACAAAGTTTCACGCCTCCAGTCACGCGGGCCAATAGGAAGCCGAACCTGATGACGTCACGGCTTCCCATTGGCCTGCAGGGCACGGGAGCTTTGAAACGCCACCATTACGTGAACCCTGCTAGCAGAGCGACTACCGGCACCCCCTATGGAGGCAAGTTTCTCCGGAAGAAGGGAGACGGTGGAGCTGAAATTAATGGGGTTCAGCTTTGGAGTTCCCCTGCTTCAATCCTATGTTTAAAAAAAAATGTTTTTTTTCCCCAAAAGCAGTGCATGGATTGAACAAAAGTTAGATTTAGACTTCAAAACTTAAGACGCCCGTTGAACATAGACCATGGAAATCAGCCTACTCTGAGAGTGAATGCCGTGGCGCCTGCTTTATGCAGGGATGCAGTTGTGAAGCAGCCACTGTGCAAGTAAGTTATTCATCTACGGAGCGATACAGCTACTAGATCAGCGCTTTTCAGTCTTTTTTGGTTAAGGAACCTTAAAATTATATTGTTAAAGTCTCAGGAACCCCAACCCTCTCTAATAGCGCGTCTGAGATCAGATGCATTGTAAGTAACCCCAACCCTCTCTAATAGCGCGTCTGAGATCAGATGCATTGTAAGGAACCCCAACCCTCTCTAATAGCCCGTCTGAGATCAGATGCATTGTAAGGAACCCCAACCCTCTCTAATAGTGCATCTGAGATCAGATGCATTGTAAGGAACCCCAACCCTCTCTAATAGCGCGTCTGAGAGCAGATGCATTGTAAGGAACCCCAACCCTCTCTAATAGCGCGTTTGAGAGCAGATGCATTGTAAATTCTTCTGTATTTGATACAATTTTCAAATGACCTGAAAATTGCAGGGACCCTTTAGGAATGCCCGCAGAACCCATGGGGTCATAGGAACCTCGGTTGAAAAACAGGACTATAAAACCTGCAGAGTGTAAGTATTTAACTGGTTCAGTTCAAGTAAAGGGTACTTAAAACACACGTTACAGGCCCCACTCGCAGCGAAAGGGTTAAAGGAGTACTCTATGCGGGGGTCCGCACAGGGATTTCCCCCATTCCTCCGCTCCAGTCCTCTCATTCCTGCTGGGCACATGGAAACGCAGAGTCATGCTTTAAGAATTCCTCGCTACTTTTGCCTGCCATATTTTGCGGGCGCCTGCCCTGTAGATGTGACTAAGCACCAAAGACGACGGGCAGTGGGCCGGTATTGACTGCCCTTTAATGGATTCATTTAAAATCAAACTTTTTTCACTAGTCTAAAAACAGAAAAAATAAAAAACTTCAACAATGCAAACAAAAAATAACAAACAACCCCCACTCGATAAATACAAGAGATGCTCTTCTAGTGGTCTGTGCGCATTGCCTTTCAATGTGTTGCATGTAGCATTTTTAATAAGCACATATATTGATCGGTTAACCCCTTCAGTGTTGAATGTGTGCATCACCCAGCGTGAGAACAGTAGATGTCTACTGCAGGATTCTCTCTCACTTTTATGCTTTCAATTTCCGACAACTGATTTGACATTTTTGCGAGTAAAAAACAATAGTAATAATAATAATAAAAAAAAAATTTAAAAAAATTAAAAAAACAACGACTGGAAGGTATGGAATAATAAACGCCAAGCGAGTGTTGACCAGTATTTTGGGCGAGTGTAACATGTGGGTTATTTAAAGGTCACAGCATAGTCAGAATAAAGTATCTTGTGGGTGCAAACTGGGGACATAAAAAGTACAAACCAAGCAAATAACCAACTTGCATTTACACCATACAAATAAGGGGTTTCTAGCCCGCCACCGGAGTCTCCACGTGTATTCCTGCGCGGTGCGCTCACTTTAAGCCATGTAAGCTTCACAACAAAAGTGAAAGCAGCCAGTTCTGCATCACATTCACTGCGATCTGAAGTGGCGTTTCCCAAGCCGGGGTTTAGCAGCTTTTCAGACTTGGGCTCAAACCCTAAAAGGAGAGAGCTACGGGTCCAGCAAAAATCCCACAAATATTATCATTGAACACTTGCAGATGAGGTAACCAGGGCTTAAAAATACATACAGTATATCGTTTTGCCTAATGTGTAAAAAAAAAAAAAAAAAACATCCCATCAAAGGGTCTGATAAAGTATATGTTACCAGGGGTAACGAAGAGGTAAGAAATACTTTTTGTTTAACCACTTTGATGCCAGAGGGGTCTTAAGCACAGATCCCCTGCAGGGCCCCGCAGACAGCAGAGGAGGCAAAGAGGGTAAGGCTGCATCCAGGGTCAGCGCATAAGGCGCGCTCACGCTCAACACTGAGCCCCTGCAGCGCAATGAAAGCGGCTTTAGCAGGGGCTCGCGCACGCTTCCGCAAGCTAGCGGAAGCGTGTGTCTTACGGCCTCGTTCAGGGTGCTGACTTCGGATTGAGGGCGTGCTTACGTGTGAGCTGCCGTCCGAAAAAATGTATTTAAAGTTAATTGTGGTTGTCAGGGTAGCAGCTGCCCTGTCTCCGAAGTACGGAGTTGACGCTGGCTACAGTTTCAATAAACAACCCAAGTCGTTTTTTGAAGCTGCAGCAGCATCATTGGGACCTCGGCAGCCAATGAAATCATTGAGAATGATTTCAAGACTGCAACTTCGATCCCTAAGCTGCCATCTGTAGCCCCACCCCGTCCCCGCCTCCTCAACTCTTGAAAAAGTCTGCTGGGGATGATGTGCACACATCGCCCAGCAGACTGCCGCACACACACGCGAACGCACGCCCCC